>NW_027397068.1:40854852-40952197 GCF_003265705.2 Callorhinus ursinus | reverse complement strand
CCTGCTATCTTCTTCTTCTTCTTTTTTTTCTTAACATATATTGCATTATTTGTTTCAGAGGTACAGATCTGTGATTCAACAGTCTTGCACAATTCACAGTGCTCACCATACATGGGATTTCTATTAAGAGGTAGAAAAGCAATTTTATGTTTTCTACTCTTTGGAGAACAGCAGACCAGGGAAAATGACAATTTTCAAGGAGTTTTTTAGGGGGCGTATGTTCAAATCATATAGAATAAGTATCATAAAAACTATCCATACATTCCTGTTGTCTTCAAGAGCACATAGCTTAGAATATACATTGAATTATTAAATTTGGTTCATTTAATGGGCGGGAAGTTATAGGAAAAAGAACCCTCAAGTTTCTTTGCTAGCTTCCACTGACTGAATTGATGACTTTAGGAATCTCCGTATCTGACCCTGTGTAGCAATTCAGTAAAAGTGATGTCAAATTTACATCCCTACTTCACAGAAATAGAGCACTTAAATGGAGGTGGAATATAAACCTGAAATTCTTTATGGAAAGGTGCTATGGAAACCTAAAAGGAGAGAATTTTCAGAAGGCAGCCAGGGGCTTGTCCCACATCCCTGCCCCTTTTGGAATCTGTTCTTCCTAAAGTCCATTCCCTGCGCTATGCTGCTACACAGTCCTAAGGCTTTCCATACAGAATATGGGATCTACTCTGGAGGGACTATTCCTACAAATGTTTTAGGGGTGTTGCAAAATGAAACTTTCCTTTACTCTGGTAGTTTTGAATAGTTATATTTGAGGACTAAAATTAAGGAATGGTTTCTATGAGATATTCACTAAAAATTTTGAAAACTTTATTACTGAGTAAGCTATTTGGACAGTGAAAATAGTTTTCACCATTATAAGACACAAGATATGAAATTTGCAATCCACACTTTCTTTCTTTTAGATTCCACCTAGAAGTGAGATCATGTGGTGTTTGCCTTCACAATCATCTCTTATATTTTGTCTTTGAATCACTTTTTCCTTGAATTCACAAGTAATATTTATAAATTTTGTTTTATTTGACAAAAGACATATATTTTTTGAAAATATATTTTGAAAAGGAAAGGAAAGAAGAAAGAAAAAAACTTCTGTCTCTCTTTTCTTGTGACCTACAAAATTTTGAAATAAATGAAAATCATCTAAATTTAAAATTCTGTGGATCACTGACAAAAAAGAGTGGGATTAAAACTTTGGAGCCCTAAAACCTTTCTTCAATTTTAAAACTGATTATATTGCCTTGAAAAAATTAAAAATATTGGCTATTACCTCTCTTAAAACTATATGTTATTTCTGAAATATTTTGGGTAGAAAACAAAACTATAGTAAGTAAAGAGAAAATATTTTGAATGGACTATTTTACTGTGATAGAAAATTAATCTTCTGACTCACTGATATATCTATTTAAAATGATTATCAAGCATTTTAGATTGCTCTTTAAAGGTGAAAATAATCACATGAAACCAGCTGAAACGTACTAACATATTTTTATTTTTTGTCCATAAATACAGTATATAAAAATTCATGCCATGTATATATGGGAGTATGAAAATACTTATCTAGCAACTAGGAACATGAATAAACTTTTTGATGCCCATTTTTAGTATCTTGGGTTTTTTTGTGGGGGGAGGCACAGTTCATTGACATAAAACATCACTGGAACATTTTAAAATAATATTTATTTTCTAGGCCACATATATTGTATTTCATGCATATCAGTAATCAGAATTCTTAAAAATAGCATTCTATTACCATTTTCATTTTCAATCTACAGTTTTCATTTCCACATAAAGAGCTATTTATCTGTTAAAAAGACATTTGAATATCACTTAAAGTTAGAAACAAAAGCACAAATGTGATTTTTATCAGCTAAGTAAATGCATTTGCTAAAGTAAGGCTCCCTATTAAGACAGCTACCTTCAATTAAATAACTGTATCATTAGGTAAATAATCAAAACTTTACTTCTAATTCCTGGTCAGACACATAAGTATATTATTTTTTTTAATTAAGCAAAGATTCAAGAATATTTATTTATACAAAAATGAAATCACATTATGGTTTTGACTAAACATGATAAAGATGTAGTGTTTTTTAAATAACCTATTTGTGAGGTGGCTCTGATTTTGAGACTCTTGTATTGATGATTTACTAAAATGGTTGCGTAAATTCTCCTTTGAGCAAGGGATTATTTATTTGCTTAGCTTAAGTTAATCTTAACGAATTTGAGTCCTTTTCAAATAGATTTCTAGTTCTTTGTAGATAAATAAGGCCTACAGGTCTTTCACTGGAAACAGATTTTTACATGGAGCACATACACTTCTTGGCAATTTTTAAATTATATAGCATACATGAAAATATGTTCACATGTAATTACTCTTAATATTATATATTTATAAACAATCTATTTCCACAAAAAGCATTGGGAATCAGATGCACAGGTATGCACATGCCTACCATAAACTTATATACACACTTATATACCACATAATCTAGCTTTTATGGACCAATCTTAATCTATTTAAAGTAGGGTAAGAAAGGTTGGCAGGACCAGGCATTGCTCTCTGATTTTCTGTGGTCTGTGGCGAATCTATGCGGAAGGGAAAAAACCAAACCTCACTGCTATGCTCATTCTTTGTTTTCTTCTCCCTCCACTGCCTCCTCCTCTGCCTCTTTCACCTCTTCCTCTTCTTCCTTCTCCTCTTCCTCCTTCTTCAGCTTCTTCTTTTCAACAACTATCTCAGAATTTTGGCAGGCAGAGAGAGTAGAGCTAATATGAAGTTACTGTAGAGCAGCAGACTACACATGCCCCATGCTCATAATTCTGTTGACATTCTGCACCCAGAATGCATTTTCCCTCAGCTGCCACTCCACAGGGGACATGGACAAGGCAGCAGCGGAATGGCATCCGTCCCTGCTCCTTGAAGAGGAGAGAAATGGTCAGCATGTGTTATTCATAGAAGATGTTCAATTGGGGGAAAAAAAAATTAAGAAGTGGTGACCAAATATGAAATTATATGAATGATTATCACAAAACTATGAAGGTTAGCATAATAAAACAGTTCATATTTTCTTTAGGAAAATTTTTCTAGTTTAATGTTTGAGTTGCATTTAAAGAAGCATTTCTATGAAATGAATCTTCCAAATCAGGAAGGCTTGGTTTTGCTTTATCCTTAGACAGGAGAAGCAGACCCACTGGGCATTGCCCAACATATACTTGCCTAGAATTCTTGCACATTGTTAAGGTCAACACTCAGGACACATGGAAATGGGCATCTAATTTAAAATATTTGAAAATTCTTAATTTAAAATATTGTAAAAATACTCTCATTTTCCTGTTGGTGCCATGAGAATGCAACATCATAACGTCACTCAAATAAAACAGAAACATCTTAAGAATTGTAACCCAAACAATTTTCTAGATTAAAAAACTAAATATTTTTTGAATTAATAAAGGATTTTCTTTCTTAAATTGAAGGCAAATAGGATTATTGGTGCATTAATTAAATGAATAACTTGTGGAGCCAGAAAATATTGGTATAATAAATACATTTTACCTTGGTAATAATCTAACATAGAGGCTAAAGAGTTTCATTACACTGTCAGAATTCAGTTAAAGAAAAACCTCCGAAGCATGAAGATTTTAGTTAATTCAATATACTATTCCACATGTTATGTGCATAAATATGCCATCACCATTTGGGGCAGAGAGCATTATTTCATTTTGGGGGATTGCCCAAACCCTTCAAATTCCAAGTAGTCCCTGCATTCTCAACCTCTCACACACACAGATTCTGTGTTGCTGCTGCTGAAAGCTATAGTGTCACTAGGAATCATGGTGAAAGAAACAAAAAACTGAGGGATTTTAGATCAATGATTCTGGAAGATAGTTTAATTAGACCTTCTGAAGAGTCTGTTAAAAATGCATATTCTAGGATTTAGACCCATGGAAGCATAATACATTCCCCATCTTTTTGGTATTTGAATTGCCCTTTGAAACTACTTCTGAATTGTAGGAAGGACAAATCTAAAAAGAATATAGTCACTTAAAGTACTGAAACAAAGGGGAAAGCTTAAAAATTTCAGGAAGTCTTCCCTTGCTCAACCTCAAATTTGCCATGTAAGGGAAATACACTTTTTCATTTTGCTGCATGTTTGATCCAAATCTCCTAGTCTAGAATTTTGCTCAGGAAAACAGTTAGGTCCAGAAAAGAGAAAATGCTCTTTATGTTAATCTTAATTCTCTCCTGTGCCTTAGGGTTCCTGTGTCCTGGTTTTAGAAATCCTGGCTGTTACCTAGTATATCCAGGAACAAATAGATTCCTGGACTTGAACTGAGGACTAGCCTCCCTCCAACTTCCCACTTCATCTGTGGGAAAATGTGCTGTAATTCAAGAAGCAACACACATGCAAATTTTTGAAACTTCATAAGTTTTGGCTTACTCATATTTAGGTACTAATGAAAAGGATTATATTTTAACATTTACTTCAATAACTACATTTATTTTTTCAAAGGCCTGGCAGAGTTTCATAATAAAATGGATTACTCTAAAAATACTGTTAATACTTTAAAAAGAATAACGTTTATAAAAATCATTGTATGTGTGTTTATTATATAGTAACAAGTTTTATTATTTCACATGTTTGATAGATATAATTTAAGGGTGTGTCATGTTGTGTAAATTGAATAAAGAGGTCCTAAAGCTGCCTTTGGATTTGTTAGATTAATAAAATGCCTATTTAGAAACATTAAAATGTAAATCATCTTGAACAAGATTAATTTCATAATTTGCAAGCTTTAAAGATCTGGTAAAAACTTATGGAATAATTCACCAACTGAAATTTGGGTTGGAATGACCTCCGCAGAATCTAAAGTTATGTGAGAATTTAAAGTTCACTGCGATGTCTTTAACTTAGAGGGGAAAGGAAAAAAAAAAAAGAACTCTGAAATAATTTGACCAAGTTTGCCCAAAATGTTCAAATCCTTTTTTTTAACTTTTTCCATAGACCATAGACTAGTCAAGATCATAAGATATCTTAAGTGAAGAGTACTCAGTTAATTAGCTTAACAATGATATCATGTGATGCTGAAAGTCTGCACATACTCTTCTAATTGAACAGCATTTCCATGCAGAAACCCTAACACATTGCAAAGGAGTTAGCCTCCCTGCTTGCCTTTTCAAGAAAAAGTCCTCAGCTCCATTTAGACAATTAGCAGAAGGGCTTCGAATGAATAATTGGTAAATGTTCCAACTTGGAAATAATTTCCTCTTGTACAACTTCTGTTTGATTATTGGAAGTGTATATATGAACAATGAGAAAAATTGCTTTAATATGATGACTTTTATAATGAATTTGATGAAAAATGTTTTGATTAAGAAAAAACAACTGTATGATATTACCCTGAACTAGTCTGTTTCAGTTTTTTAAGGTTATTTTTTTTGTATGGAATAAATCAAACCTTATATTTTTTGAGCATTTTTAAATTACATTTAAACCTTATATTTATTATGTTTTTCTTCCCCTGTGTGTTCATATGAGTGCAAATTATTTCTTCACAGAGAATACTATAGTAAGTAAAATAGAATTGTGCTATTTTGTTTGTTTTGTTAAGCCATTTCTCCTTAGGAAAAAAAAAGGTGTTGATGACATTTTTTCATTGCTCTTTTTCTTTCTACTCTGTCAGATCAGTATGCATTCTGTCGATATATGATTGACATGTTTGTCCATGGGGATTTAAAACCAGGTATTCCAAACAATTTTTGTACTTGTCTGTTTTAATCGTCTTCGTTTCTAAGATTGTTGGCTTTTTTATGTACTAAACTGTATTTTCATTTAAAAAAACTGCATATTGCATGTGTAGGTCTAGAATAAAACCAATAAAAAATAGAAGTAATAACTGGCATTAGGGCCTTTAATTTTACTGTCTATTACTGCATGGCCTATTGCAAATGAAGTCGGTTGAAAGCTAAAAAAATGCTAATATCTTTATATACAAAAAATGCTAATATCTTTAATAATATCTTGGAGTGAAGAGGTGAATCATCTTATTTTATTTCTGGTAAACTTATAAGCCCTATAACAATAAAAGTATTCTTTTTTTTAATAGTGAAAAATATTCATATTAAATCCATCACAATTCAAATACTTAATTTGTTTCAAAAAATTTTTTTTCTCTCTCACATGAGTGAGGGTTAGCCATTCCAGAGATCTACTATTGATGGAGATAGTCAACCTTGGAGTTAATAGTCAACATATGGAGAAATATTTTTACTGAAAGCAATTTATCTATCATATCTCTTTTATTATTGCCCAGTGTAACAAGGGATTCTTTACTAATATCTTAATTAATAATGAATAACTTGATTGCTTGTACTAGGTCTTTTGCAGATTTAAAGACTGATAGTACTATGTTGTTTGGGGAAACAATTCTAAGAAGATGGTATTGTTAAAGAAGGAGCTAATTTACATTAGAATAATTGAGGCTGATTGTTTAAAGCAAACTATACTTTGGCTTTAAGCTATTTTTATGGAAATCTCTCCAAAATGTATAATTACATTTATGCACCTATTGGCAAATGGGCATATCATATTTAAAACAAGTATATAACACATCTAGGTCCTAGAAAATTTGAAGATCATGAGAATTTTGGCTCTCTAGAAAATTTAGTTAATTCTAGTAACTTATTCAATTTCCACCCCTCCTCCTCTTCTTCATTTTCTTAATCTTTTTACTCTTCTTTTTTTACTCTCTTACTGAGTTAGAAGCTGAAACGAGAGGGAAAACCCTGAAAAATATGGTGACTCACTTGGGTGATGACTCACTTGGTAAAAATGATTGTTAACGTATGTGTATAGTATCATAGTAAAATTAGATGGAAACATTAAGGAAAGTAGTTTAGTATGGTGAAAAGAGAGGCCTTTAGATGTACATCCAGATATAATCCTTGACCCCAACCTTTTCAGGCATTGGCCCTTCAGCAAATCATTGAACTCCACATGATCATCAGTGTCTTTACATTGAGGTCACAGTAACAACCTTGCAAATTTGTTGACAAAGCATCTAAGTAGATGCGCAAAATACTATTAAAACTTTATTCTTTAAATCATTCAATATAGCACAGCCTGTCTGGGTGAACACCCCACATGAAAGAAACAACATTGATGACTCTCAGTCTATATACATCATTAAGTCAATTTTAGTTAACAGATTTGCTGACCAATTTAACTGTGATGGTTTAAGAAAGTTATATTCTAGGGCGCCTGGGTGGCTCAGATGGTTAAGCATCTGCCTTCAGCTCAGGTCATGATCCCAGGCTCCTGGGATCGAGTCCTGAATCGGGCTCCCTGCTCCTTGGGAGCCTGCTTCTCCCTCTGCTTCTCTCTCTCTCTCTCTCTCTCTCCCTCTGTCTCTCATGAATAAATAAATAAAATCTTTAAAAAAAAAGAAAGTTATATTCTACACATATTTTGCTTTGAAGAGATCAATTGTTTACTTACATGCAATATGAATCTATATTCTAATGAGCATGAGCTTTTAAATTCCCTTGTTTGAGGAAAATAATGTGCTCTTTGTGCCCCCCAAATTATTCATATAGCTACTAATTGATCATAAGATACAAGTTCTAAGATACTCACAGGACAGAGAGAACCATACATTGTCAAAGTCAGTGAGGGATGCTAAGAGTTTAATAGTCACAAAGCTAATGATTTCTGTCCAAAAATTCAACAACAGATCAAGATCAGAAGGAACAGTGAAACCATCTCTGCACGAGTTAAGGATAATTCTGCTATTAACCATACAGGGAGAGCTCTTCTAAAGTCCTATGTGAACATTTTTTAAGTAGCATGAGTTCGGTCCTGTAGCATTATCCAATATTCTAACTCCTGGAAATCATTCCCAAGTGCTATAGGATTAGATTTCTTAATATCATTTATTACCTTTTTAATTGCCTTCCTAATTTATTTCATCTACCTATAATCATGATTTTGCTGGCTTATTGCTATAATGTCTAAGAAATTAAAGAATACGTAATCAGTATTTCTGGAGAAATACTGTATTTCAGCATTTCAGGGGGTGGGAGGAGAAGGGAAACCTGTATGGTAAGCCTATTGTTTCATGTAACAAATTCTATGAAACTTCATAGGTGTACAAGAAAGAATATTTATATTACCTTTCTTGGTGAGACAATACGTAAGATGGAGTAAGAAAGCACTAAATATGGTCTGCGTTTTGAAAAATAAGGACTGAGACACAAGATTTACTTGGGCATATTAATTTAGAGAAAATGCAAGTGATAAGACTTTAACTCTGACTGACAATTAGAGAATAAAACAATTCCTGCCAAGTTTATTGTTCTGCATGTATCCAGTATTTATAAAACATTTGTGCTTCCATCTGTTTCTGTTTGGGATTAGTAGAACACCTGTTATTGTTTAGCTAAAGTTCATTATTAATTATTGGTAATGAGTTTTTTAAACTATAATTTGATTTTTCCCCTTGGGATAAAGTACTTCCCTTATAAAATGTTGCTACATTCTCAAAAGTAGCCCAAATCACAGTTGAGATTTGGAAAACCTTATTAATGAAATGTATTGACACCATGACATAAGTCCCAAGTTTTGCTTTTTTATCCCATTAAATAAAATACTTCTAACAAAGATAGTCTTAACATTTTTTTTTTAGCTAAGATATACCTAAAAATGAACTGAACTGCCCTTTTTGAAACTCTGTAGTGAATATGCACTATCTTATGGTCAGTAACACTCCCCACCTCGATTACAGGGACCATCTTAATAACCAGCATAGACTGTAAGGATCATATCATTTCGTTGTATCTAATTAAAGTGTTCCTGTGCTGGGGCACCTGGGTGGCTCAGCCGTTAAGCATCTGCCTTCGGCTCAGGTCATGATCCCAGGGTCCTGGGATCGAGCCCCACATCGGGCTCCCTGCTCGGCGGGAAGCCTGCTTCTCCCTCTCCCACTCTTCCTGCTTGTGTTCCTGCTCTCACTAATTCTCTCTCTGTCAAATAAATAAATAAAATCTTAAAAAAAATAAAATAAAATAAATAAAATGTTCCTGTACTGACTCACTCTACATTAAGTTGAAAAATTAAGAAAATTCTATTTAAACCTAGAAAGCGAGTATATGCTACTAAGGCTGGCCCCATGGGCAATTGGAGTAGATGTACACATACAATGTGTAATTTTAGGGGTACTATGGATACTGAAGTGTTCCCTTCTCTAGAAATACTGTCTCTGCTGCTCTTAAATGATCTAACAACCCTGCTCTTAGATCTCTTGATTGTGTACATGGTCAATGTTATAGAACATGTTTGGAATAGTCCCTAACCTGTCTTAGGGAGGAGAGGAGGAGGAAAAGAGAGAGAGAGAGCAGAGAAGGGAGGGAGATGGATCCTGTTCTAAGGTGGCTGTCCTGGAGCTGGTGATGCACACTTTTTAGGGTTAAAGTAGTCTGGTTGTTATTTTCTTATGAGAGAATTATGAAAACTGGTCAATGCAGACATTAGTAGCTACATAGAGACTCAAATTTAGGGTGTTTCTTATTTTTTTTTTTTTTTTGGTTTTGCTTTTAGAAATTGATAGTACTGATGGTGAAGACAAATGACTTTAGATTTATTTATCTTTATCAACCTTCTAGTAACTCCAATTTCCTTTTCAATACTTTGCTGCTAAGCACATTTTTCTTAAGTGCTAGCCATACCCATAATTTCATTCATTTATGTAGACTCTAAAAAAACCATCATGATCTTGTAGGCATTTTCACATTTCCTCTTCATCAAGTTCCTCCAGGCCAAATGGACTGCATGTATTGCTGGGCGAAGTCAACTGAGTTAAGCAAGGGGTAAATTTCAATAAGGAAAAAAATCACATAGCTCACAGACGTATTTATATTTACCACAGTTAAGGGAATCAGTCCTTCCAGTACAGGAACCAGGCCTTGTATACTTTTGCTTAGTCATTTTAACACTTTCTTCACCTTTTCATCTCTGTATAAAAAAAAATCATAATCATAAAGCCATTATGATTAAAGTTCAATACAAGTTAAAGTTTATCCCTTAGGAGTTATCCCAAACATTGAAATTCCAGCTGCTGTCTGACTTTTGCTTGAGCCAAGAATTTACGTCAAGGTAATTTATTCCACCTTCTGTGTCATTTACTCTCTTAAAATTAAAGGTATTCACCTATCCCAAATCTTCTCTGACTATAATAAGGTATTCTTTGGCAGCTTGTATTCTAATTCTATGGGTTTTAAGTCCACAGCCAGAAAGAGCCTCAAGGAATAAGTCAGTACTCTCATTTTATTAAGAGCCTTTTCTTGAACTTCAGTTGTGCCTAACTGTGTTTTTGGTTTGATCCTGCTGAGAAGAGGTCAAATGTAATTGCATTATAGTCACTGTTATTTAATGGTTTAATCTAATGTATTTCAGAGCTCAATTGGCTATAATGGAAAAGACTAGGTAAGATTCAGCCTTGCTTCACTTTTCTCTAAAAAATACATACTCACTTTAGTTCCAAACGTCTAATTATTTTCACAAAGTAAAAGCTTTGGGAGTTTTTATGTTAACTCCATAAATATTTGTTGAATCCCCTCAGCAAGCTGGTAGTCCAGAAAAGAGATAAGACATGGCATAAATAACTTTATAACCAAGGATAAGTTGATAATGATGCAACAGAGGCTTAGAAAATGTACATGCTAATCTCAGTATACTAGGAACAATAGTTATCTCCACTTACCACTTGGACCTCTTAATGTTCTTTAATATTTTAAATCATTTAAAAAAGGGTTTATAGAAGTAAGAATAAAGGGAGACTGAAAATTGTGATAAGAACTTAAACATAGCAAAGCTAAAAGTTTATTTCATCAGTTTTCTGATTTTGAAGGTGTATCTACTCCAAATTGGAAACATCTTCAGAAAGGAACTAACTGCTCATCAATTACCATGTATAAACCTGCAATATATGCATCTAATAGATACTAATTCCAGATTTCAAACACATCTTTAATAGGTTCTAGCATAATATTACTTTTGGTTCTTTTAGAATTTGCATCATCAAAATGCAGCAGGCGAGTTTTTGAAATCTTTGAGGCTCATAATTTCATCAAAAAACCAATATCATCTCCATCTCCATAGCTGTGAGACACTTTTTAGGTTAATAAACATTATTTATTATTTAGAATGATAAATCCAATGACTTTTTATGTATACATTATTGATTTCATTCTGATACCTGCCTTTACCTTTCTTTAGCATTTGTCCACTTAAAAACTACAAATTTTGGCACATAGATTTTTATAAAAGATGAAAAGATACCTTTCTAAGAAAATGAGATAGGCTAGGTTCTTGCCACAAAAGATTGCATGATAAAGTCCTTCTGGTTGGAGGACTGGATGAGAATACCATATTTCCTTTTTGTCCTTTGAAATGAGTTTTTCATTCATTGATTCTTGAGAAAATTCATTGTTATTTGAATATTCATGGTCTGAGATTTCATTTGAATGATCAATTTCAATTTCACCTTAATCATTAAAGTTTAGCATACTGTTATCTCTCTTTTTGCATTTGTCTTCTGATTCATCTAATAACTGAACTATCTTCCTCTGTCAGTTTTCTTCTCTTTGCAGTTATAGATGAAAAATAGAACTTCTAAATTCTAAACTGTGTTCAGTGAAACTAAAAGTAGACCATAAGAATGTTTCTAGACTTCTTTTATATCTTCTCAAGTGATGATGCACTACTTTAGTCACAACAATAAGAAAACTGAATGATGATGATGTAATGATGGTTTATTTTGCAATTGCATCATCCTTCTAGGCAACTCTATAATTTTTCTATTCTTTCTTATTATTTTAGTCATTGGTAGCATTGTTGGGAATAATTGATGAGTAATAATGAAATAATTCCTAAGTTGATGAAATAGAAATGTTCAAGATAGGGGAAAAAAACATTCCGTCATGTGTCCTGGATTTTTAAATTTGTCCAGTGGTGCCACATAATAATTGCACATGAGTTTAAAAAATAATTTTATAATTTTATTTATAAAAATAAATTTTATTTATGATTTTATTCTGTTTAAAAAATAAGTAATTTTTTCCTCTGTTCCTTGGAAGACCTATAAGAAAAAATAAGACAAGAGAGATCAGTCTCCACAAGTAGTTATAATTGTTCAAAACTAAACCAAACCAAAACTCAAAAACTATGATTAGCTTCAATAGACCCTGATAGCACACTGAGAATCAATGGTGAGAACATAAATGTGAAGGTCACGCAAGCCAGGATTTAAATACTTTCCTTGTGTTTAAAAATTTTTTTTGAATCTCAGTTTTTTATTAAAATGTATTTCTTAAGGCTTTTAAGATGATGAAAAAAGAAAGTATATGCACATGTCCTCTCCCCATATGTTTTTGCTTTCTCTTTTACTACGGAAATTTACTGCAAAAAAGATAATACTTCTAGTGTGAAAAATCAGAGAAGATCTTACAGAAGAAAAAAAGTTGAAATGGGTCTTGAGACATTGGTAGACTCTGTCTATATGAATTTAAGGATAAAGATATAAAGACTGAAGGAATAACACTTCCGGCACAGAATCACACTATCTTGAAATGTTCTTTTGTGACTGACTACCAGCTGTTGAGTATTTATTCTCCGCTAGTTTCTTAAAATAATCTTATTTAATCTTTATAAAACCTTGGGAGGACTATATCATCATACTTGTTTTGCAGAACAGAGAATTGAGGTAGAGAGAATTTAAGGGTTTTGTCCAAGTCAAACACAGTGCAGACAGGGGATTCAAACCCAGCCTAACTAGTTCTAAAGCCCAAAGCTCCCTGCTTTTTTAGGCATAGATGGGGAACTGCAAGGGGTTCACTTTGGTTGACACTCAGGGAACCTAGAAAGAGAAACAGAATTGTAAACATTTGTGCAAGAAGGTTTGGAGGGAATAGAATTGGAAAGACCAGTTAGAATGTGTCCAAGGAGAAGTGAAGATTGATCTTGGTAGATGTGATTAAGGGAATTAAGATGATTTTAGAGATATCACAGAGGTAGAATCATGGTATTTATTATCACAAATACCAAAGGAGAGGAAAGTAAGATTTTTCAGAGGTTACTGGCCTGAAAAACCACGGGGAGTGGGCGGGTTGGGAAAGGAGATTTGGAACCCATTTTCTATTCTTAAAGCCACAGATAGTATTCAGTTGTAAAAGGGGAATATGTGAAGATTCCCATCCAAACATCATTTGTTAAGCACCTGCTAAATACCAAGACTCATACCAACGTACTCTCATACACTTTACTCATTAAATTCTCACAGCAACATCCGAAGTTATCTGTAGTTAGATAACCAAGTGTGGAGTTTCGGGGAGAGGTCAATGGTGGAAATGAGGTTGCCAAAAGAGTGAATGAAGTAGGTCGCCATACAAATAACTGAATACCTTCTGCATGTTCGGCAGTCCTAGACCAAGCACAGTAGGGGATGTAAGAACACTAAAGGATGATCTCTAACTTCAACAAGTGGAGAGGATGAGTATTTGAAAGAGAAAAAACTAATAAATGATAGAAAAAGGTTAAAGTTGGGAGTTAGATTGCATAATACCAACACTAAATGTTACAAGTTTCAGAGAGACATCTGTGATTCCTGATGTCAGAGAAGAAAACAGATATCTAGAACTTGAAAAATGGATAGTATTTGATATGAATGGAAGAGAAAACAAACAGGGTTGTGACATGGCAGTGCATGTGACATTGATGTGTTTGTATGACAATGAGGATATCAGCCTGACAACAAGATAAATGAAGATGAGAAAACATCAGCAAGAAGTGCTAAGTTTGTGGTGACATTACAGATGCTCGGTCAATCAGGCAAAGCTGAAACTTGGTGTGGAAGAGAGTCTGAAAAATTTTAGGTAGAACAATGACATGAAACCAGCGTTTCAGACAGTGTGATCAGGCAGCATCTGCTTAAGGGATTGGAAATGGGATAAAGTTTATGACCTATTGCTAAAGCTGATGAACTTAAAACATGGCTTTAAAGGAAGAAAGGACTTAAATTTACTAAGTCATTGTTCCTATAGGTGGTGATGAGAACTGTGTATAAGTAACTTAAGAAATTAATATTGCAACTCACAAGGTTATAAACCATTTTGACAAAATTCACACACGTGGTAGAAACTTAAATGAAGTTTAAATATAAATGGGAAGAGTGAAGTATGTGTGACTATTTACTAAAAACACAGTGGCATAAGAAAAGTGCTAGAACTGACCTGTTCATAACCTAGAAAGGAGCAATACCTTCTTTTCCTTTGGCTGATTCTTGTTGTTTTGCATTATTTTATTTTGATTCTTCAGAGGTAGCCATCCAGTCATCCAATGCATGGAATTTCAGGCAGTGAAATCAGGTGGTTAGGCACAGAGACTCCAGAGCCAGACTGCATGGCTTCAATTCTAGGCGCTGCCACTTGCTTGAAATACGACTTCGTCAAATTAATCAATCTCTTTAGGCCTTCATTTCCTCCTCTGTCAAATGAGGCTGATAAGATTGTGGCACAATACATTAGCAGATGGTCAAAGTGCACTTAAGGGTCCATGGCTCTCTGAGTGTCGGCTCTTCGTTAGTCAATGAGCACAGACCTATGAGTTGTTACAAGCAAAATTTTGTTAGGGAGAGGAAAACATTTTTTCAGATCCACATCAACACATAACATAAAGCACCAATTTTGCCCATTGTAGCCATCTGGTGTCTTTTGGCCTTAGTTCTACTATCTACATCATGTAGGCAATAATATATAATTTACAGTGTTCTGGTGAGGATCGTATGAAAAATCTCGCATTATATGCATAGAATGAGTTTGATTTAAGTGTATTTTAGATGAGTTCTAAGGACTATGCTAGATTCTATAGATACAGCACTGAACAAATATGCATGATGCTTACTTCTTCTTTAACGTGGGATAATAGACATTACTTTTTAGGGTTAACTTACAGATTAATTCATGCATTGACACAAACATTGAAAAGACTACCTGACTATGACAAGCATAAAAAGCACTATTTAAGTGTATAGTGGTGGTGTGGGTGGTGCTTGTGTCCAAATATAGCAAAATTGTGATTTTCTACTCACCACTCCTGGTATCTTTCTGATTTAATGATCATATATCATTATCATTCTCTCCCTAGCAAGTCTTTCTTTTCTGCCTTATATATACCTTTAAGAAACATTTGCTTTTAAATCCCCACTGTCTCATACTTTGCCAGCTCCATGATATGTTTATTGAATTGAATTCATGATGCCTAATATTTATCTCAATGAAAAAAATTACTGATGATCATCGCAGAGCAGCCCTTTTTATTCATTCCTAGAAATAATCTTGTTATTTAAAAAGATGACAGGTTTCTAAGCATTGCAAATAGGGCCCGTGCAAAGATTCTTAAAGGAGTTATTGGTAGTATCTCTAGAGAGAGAGGCTCAGAATTAACAAAGACTGGTTTGCGGCATGCATCTGTAAACTGTAAAGCAGCATAAAGAATTAGAACGAAGTGGTAAAAGAAAAGGGGAGAAATCCTACACTTAATTACAGATGTGCATAGTTCCTGGACTTGGCATACCCCCACGAGGGTTGCCTATGATTATCTGAAGTCAGTGGAAGCCATTCAAGATAAATGTATTAGATTTTCATATTTGTCACAATCAATCCACGAAACATTCTCATCACTATAAATAGCTGGTATGTGCCCAGAAATAGATCCGAGTATTTCTGAGTGGCTGTGATGCTTTTAATGCTGCTGTGCTCTCTCCGGCAGCTTCATTGGGATAAAGGGGCTGGAGGCTTTGGGAGAAAGCTAGTAAATAAAAAGACAGCTGTCCTCCTAATACCAAGTGTTAGGACTTCACTTCTGTGTCCATTTAAAGAGAAGAAAATGAAGGCCAGTTTCGTTTTTCTCACATTCTCCCTACCCTTTTGAATGTGGGGCTAGATTTTAGAGGAGTATCTTTGCTGTGAGGGAACTTTGAAATTCAAGTATCGTTTTGGTCTAGCCTTGTCACTGTTAATGGCATGGACTTGCTGTCAGACAAAAATAAATTCCTCCTCAGGTAACCTACTGAGACTATTCAAAGCATGTTCTAAAACAGTCTGAAAAAGGAACAAATAATACAGAGTCATTTGAATTGCTGCATGAAAAGCAAGGAAAATTAAGGCTTAATCAGAGAATTATCAAACTAATTAGGTGTTATTTATTAATGTGTCATGTCTTGTAATAATCTTATCTGTCAGTTCATAGGCAAGAGTGCAGATTAAAAAAACATTTCAGTAATTATGTGAATATATTCCCCTCCTGCTATTCTAAGGTTCACTTGGGTGGCCCAGTAGACAAAGAATGGAGAATATGTGACTTTCTAACCATTCAGATGAATATGTAGTTCATTTTTTTAAAGATTTTATTTATTTATTTGACAGAGAGAGAGACAGCGAGAGAGGGAACACACGTAGGGGGGAGCGGGAGAGGGAGAAGCAGGCTTCCCTCTTGAGCAGGGAGCCTGATGTGGGACTCGATCCCGGGACCCTGGGATCATGATCTGAGGCAAAGGCAGGGGCTTAACCGACTGAGCCACCCAGGCTCCCCGAATATGTAGTTCTTCACACTTTTCTAAAGCAGGCCTTAATTTAAACATGGAAATAATAAGTATGCCCCATACTATTTTGATATAACTAATTGTGAACTACAAAGTTTGATATAACTGCTTTCAGAGGAACCTAGATGATGAACAAATATTCCTCATCCATAGCTTTTTTTTCTGTACCAGGATGTTTGTGCAAGATGAAAACAATGATGAATTTTGCAATATTCACATTAATGTTACCAATTTCAAATTTTGTTGTTCAACAGTTGCTCAGCATTTTCGGATCAGTTCTATGACAGCCCTTCTAGTCTCTAGTGTATTTTACGTTTGGGTTTTCTAAAATATTCTGTTAAGACAAAATAGTACTATTCTTACCACATAGTAGTAATAACTAAACCACACTTGAAAATAATATATTTTGCCTATTTATATACTCATCAATATCCCAGTTGATATGCTCAAAGTCATTCTATTAATCAATCTCTCAATAGTTACTACATCCCTGATTTTAAATAAATAGTTACTAATTCTGTGGTTTTAGTAAATAGTTACTAAATCAATACTAGTGGTCGTAACATGAGTCTCAAAGCAGAAGGAGATAACAATCTAGTCAGATTATTACAAGGAAAGCAAATAACAGTATAAAGCAGCTAGGGGAGAAAAATGGGAGAAGATACTAATTAAGTACTAAATCATATCTGCAGATTATGCTCAATATAAATGTCTAAAGATGAGAGGGCCACAGAGGTTAGGAGAGGTTTCCTAAAGGTGTAGTCCTGATAGTTCTTCAATGCTCACCTTCAGCCTCATTGTGATTATTATTATTGATTGTTTATAATGAATTTATTACTTATTTTTATTTAGGTAGTAAACTTTTTCACTCTAAGAGGGGTGGAATAGTCATATAATTACATGTACTCTTTATTAAAAATACCAAGTAAGAAATCAATACAGGGTAAAAACTGAACAAAGTAATATCTCATCATATGGATGGTATCTACATCACTGTGCATCCTTTCAAATTAGACCTCGTTATACTTTAGTGTCTATCCTTTGTCATCCAAACTTATTTATATTACATCTCTTAAATCCCCACTACTCTATCTTAGTCAATATTTCTGCTTCGTGTTTGACATGGAACTTTCCTGAAAGAAAAACTGTCACCTACAAATCACTTCCTATTGTAACCATCACAGTATTTAGGTAATGACGTGTGTTCAGTGGCTAAGACTTGTTTCTAATAATTAGAATCTCTTACAGAAAATGAGAGAAAATAGGTATACAAAAAGGATCGATATTGTCATATTGAAACATCATGTGAAAAACAACCTGACAATTTAATACTCTTTTATAAAACAGTTGCATAAGATATAAATGGTTTCCATTTTCCATTATTCATGATGGGGTTATAGTAATGATGATTTTCTCCCAGAAGGAATATTATTTTTTTGTATAATTATAGATAGCCTCCTGGCAGACACTGGATAAGCAGTGCGTATTGTTTTAAATGACAAAATAGTATCAATTATACACAATTTAAAACAGGAAGAGAAGTTGGATGACTTCCAAATGTGTCATTCAAGGGAGAATATATTTGTGAATTTAATTGTGGTGTTAAGCCTATTAAATGGTAATTATTAAGATGTTATCATTTATCCTTAATCTATCCAGTGCAAGTATTGAAATACTTAAGTTTATGTTATATGCCTGTAGCTGAAAAGGTGTGGAGTTTTATCATCTTTTCTAAAGCACCCAGTAGAGAATTCTCTGCTAAAACAAAACGATAAATCCTTTGTCTCCTCCTGAGATAAATTCCAAAACCAGAAGGTCTATTTTTAATTGGCTCTACGATTCGTCCTTAGGCTTTTCATATCTCTTCGAATTGCTTGTGAACATGGAACATTTGCATGTGTCAGAGACAATTAACAAAAAAAAAAAAAGAGAGAGAGATGAAAGAAATTTTCCCACAGGTAGAGACAAAGAATAGGACAGTTGCAACATCCCTTCCCTTTGCCAAGTCCTGTGTGGTGTAGAAATAGCTAAACAGGGTGGTTGAAAAGTGCCAAATTGATTTTATTTTATATGAATGAGATCCCTGTATCAAAGAAAAGCAACACTGCTTTTTTCAAATGCCATGCAATAGCTTAAAAAAGTATCTCTCTGCATTTGAGGATAAGGAGAAAGGCAAGTCACAAAGAGCCTTGGTTAACATGGCTTACCTAGAGCTGAAGGAAAACTCAGTCATACACATACTTTCCTGCAGCTACCTACCCTTTAAGGATTTTTGAGGATGATCAGAGATGATGATGTTGACAAAGCTGATGAAGACAGTGTAAAGATTTACCCCTTACCAAATCCTAATGGTATGTCAGGCAAGGGGCTGTGCTAAAGTCTGGACATGGATCACCTCATTGGGTTCTTATCAAAACCCAGGAGCTGGGTTACAATTTTCCCATCTCATAGATTAGGGAATTGAACCAAGAGGAAATTTCAGAATTTGCTTGGATGGCTGGATATTGTGTCCAGCAACAGGGAGAATTATAAATATATTTTAAAAGGGGGTTACTGCCTCTTAGGTCTTCTTTTTTTTCTTCACTCTGTTTTCTAAATGTTATAATTTAAGAAAAACTCACTATTTCTGTCTCTCATATAATGCAAATTTGACATGCTCCCCTAAATGTCAGTACAACTGCCAAAGAAAGCAGGCGATCTGCTGATAACTTTCAAATGTCTTTATTGGTTGGTCAGTGAAAGGAATCTGGTATAGAAACCCCAGGCAGAGGGGACTGTGACTTCCTACCCAAAAGCACAAATGGCTTGTCACCAAAATTACTAAAGGAATCTTGGATATGGTTTACTTTTAAATTTCCTGGGATTCTTTTTTTTTTTTAAGGATTTTTTAAAATTTATTTATTTGACAGAGAGATAAAGAGCACAAGTAGGCAGAGCGGCAGGCAGAGGGAAAGGGAGAAATAGGCTCTCTGCTGAGCAGGAAGCCCGATGCGGGGCTCGATCCCAGGACCCTGGGATCATGACCTGAGCCGAAGGCAGCCGCTTAACTGACTGAGCCACCCAGGCTCCCCGAATATGTAGTTCTTCACACTTTCCTGGGATTCTATTAAGCTGGCCATAGGCCTTATAAAATTTCACACAGCTCCTCAATTAGATTTTGAAGTATATTTTATTCTTAATGGTTAGACTGACAGCAAATTGAGATGGAGGAGAGCATAGAATAAATTTATCTCTAAGGCTGTTGGTGGGTCCTGAAGTTACTGCGAATGAAAAGAACAGATTTGAGCAGTTTAGGCATTGATTTAGCAATCCGCTGTGCCAGCCACTCTTTGTCAGGAACATCATTGGTAGATCCTAAAATCCAACAACCAGAAAAGACAGGAGAGAGAAGGAGCCATTATTTGTTCTTCATGTTTAGATGGTTGACAAAAATGTCAAGCCTCCTATCTCTTAAGAAGTGAATTTGTTATTCTGCTTGTAAATTATTTTAATACGATCTGTAAATGTAATGATTTTGTCTTGGGAGCCATCTTTTCTCTTATTGCCTCACCTTTCTGGTTACTCATATTCCCAATGATCAATAATTCGGTGTGACTTGATTTTCCATCTTTGAGGGAATCTCTAAAGTGTGCTGGATCTCTGAAAAGTAATACTGAATATAAAGCCTGAACTATCTACATTTTGACTTGAGAGCTCTGACACATTAAAGGTACTCGTATTTAGATATAGGCTATGTTATAATTACCTGGTTGGTAAACAACAACCTTATTAGAACCGATTCTTTTGTATTGACAACAATGGCCAATTAAATTAAATGAATAATAGCCCATTATTTGTTAGTCAGTATGCTAATGTGTGAGGGAGGAAGGGCATGCCTAGGGATATAAATGAAACCTGAGGTTTTAACTCAATTTGATTTTTAACTCAAAACTTTATTGAGATTTTGTGATTTATTTTGAAAACTCTGTATTTTTAGTTCTACTCAATTATGGAGTTAAAATTCACACACAAATACATTTTAAATATTTGCCATGGAAAAAAGTTGATTTCTTTTTTTCAATTAACTAAAGCATATAGTTTATTTAGATCCCTTTAATTTTTTTTCAGTTTTACTGAGATAATTGACATATTATATTAATTTTAAGTATACAACATGATGATTTGCTATATGTATATATTGTGAAATGATTACCACCATAAGTTAACATAAATTTTTTCACATAGTTACAATTCTTTTTCTTATGATGAAAACCCTTAAGATCTAATCTCTTAGCAATTTATAAGCAATACTATAGTCACCATGCTCTACATTACATTACCGGGACTTATTTATCTTTTATTGGAAGCTTGTACCTTTAGGCTATCTTCATTCATTTCACCCACCCTTCACCTCCTCCACCTCTGGCAACCACCAATTTGTTCTCTGTATCTATGAATTCTATAATGTTAGATTCCACACGTGAGATCATATGGTATTTGTCTTTCTCTGTCTGACTTATTCCACTTCCCCCTCTAGGTCGGTCCATATTTCTGCAAATGGCAGAATTTTTTCTTTTTATGACTAATATTCCATTCTATTTCTATAGATGATAGATCGATAGACAGATAAATAGATTCCAATTCCAGCATATACATATATCAATTTTCTTTATCCATTCATATGTTGATGGATAGTTGGGTGGTTTTCATATGTTGGCTATTATAAATAATACTGCAAAAAGTTGATTTTAGTAAGATGAGCCATTTTTATTCTATAGCTTCTCCAACTACTCAACACTTTAGAAAGTAGGCATCCCCATTTTGGTAAAGAATGTTAGATATTTTTGACATTGGAAAACAACATCTCAGAGACCTAACTTCAGTTCATTATAACGTTGAATATTGAATTAACAAAACCAATGGTCAAAAACATGCATTATTTGTACTTTAAGTCGTCTTCAAATGGAACAAGATTTAAAATGTTCACTAATAATATCATTTTATTATAATACAGAGCACTGCATTTAAGATCTGTTTTTTAAATTATTATAAAATGATATCGACTATAGAATTCTAAAGCATAATATAACAAAATAATTGCCTGTAATTAATTGAAATTGCTTAGCACTTACTATTATTCTAAATGTTGTTATATATTTTGTTCTTCCTTGTCTCTTTATACTATTTCTAAAATAAATGCAAAACACAAAGACAACATGCTGCTGGGCAAAGAGCAGCACCAACAATCTGCATACATGCGTCCTATTTATAAGTCACTTGGGTGAATTTAACAAGTTGTTCAACTTCTTTGTATTTCAATGTTTGGCACTGAAACCATTCAAGTTACATCTATAGGTGCAGAATTATTTGGGTTGAAAAACACCTCAGTGGATAATTTATATAATCTTCTTTTCACTTGAGGGGACCTGTTGGTATTCAGAATATATTGCAAGTATTATATCTTGATTGAACTACCTAATGAAGCTACTTCTCCTCATCTTTGGGCTTTAGCTCACTTTTTTCCCACTAGCCATGGTTAAACACATTAATGTTTCACTTTCATGGAAAGATTGTTGTTCCATTCATAAATGGGTAAAGATTCTCACAAAAAGAAAATACTTTGGTCTGGAACTATAAATAATATTAAAGTGAATGAATAAATAAATAAATAAGAGGTAAGATTTCATTATTTTGTTGGAAGTATTTTGTACTCAATTAAGAACGAAAAAAACTATAGTTCAGTCTGTTCATATGCAAACGTTCTAGAAACAGTGTGACAGAGTAGCATTTAGCAACATTTACTGACTCACTCATTCAGTTATCATTCATTTTCTCCTTTAATTATTCATTTTCCTTTCCCAAGTATATATATTGCTGTTCCAGATTCTGCCCTTAAGGTGCTCACAGTCTAGTGAAGATTAGAAAAAAAATGGGGGGTTGGGGGATGGGGAGGAAGAAAAGCCCAAACTTATAAATAAACAAACAATAAACATTGAGGATCAGAAGATAAAGTGCCTCCTGGCTGCTCTGGGAACATGTGGAGCTGTGAGGGGCGTGTATGGAAGAGAATCAAGGAGGTGATAAAATGGCCAAGTTATGAGGAATCACTAGAATAAGCCCAGTTTTAGGAAGTTTCATCAGTGAGAATTTACAATCCCAGAGATATGTGATTAGAGAGCAAGTAGGATATTTGCATTTCTAAGTGCATGAGTGCATTCTAAGATTTTATTTTTATTTCTTTTAATTGAGACTACAGTCCATCTAACTTGCCTCATTAATCTCTTTCCTTCCCAGCTTTGACCTTTGCACTAAAAGAAAAACGTGTAATTCGTTTTACCTATTTGTCTCCTTCTTCCATCTTTACTGTCTGTCCCTTGGTTGACTTTGTGTGCAAATATGATTTGCTGTGGGTTTCAAAGACATATGGTTTGGATAACTAGAAGAAATTAAGAAAAGTGAAGAAACAATAATTCTGAAAATTTTGAAAGCCTTTTACTTGAAAGTCTATCTAGAATTGTGGAAATGAGGTCAGGTAACAAAAAGATTGATTTGAGTAGTGAGTCTTTTTGATGGGCCTCTGAGGTCAGTTTCAGCATCTATAATTAAGGTTAAACAAAGCACAACTGAAGAAAACTATAAAAAACTCTTTATAGTATGAAGTAAATACTTACAGATCTTTCAAGGGTTATGATCCATTGATGATAATAGATAAGATAATCAGCATTTATCTTGGCCTTCTGAATGGATATTAAATAAATAGAAAAATAAAATGGAGTGGAAAAAAACCTTAATCTTAAATTCGATCTGCTCTCAATGCATGATTTTGTTAAGCTATTTATCCTTCCAGGGACCATTTTTTTTTCCATCTGAAAAATCAGGGTGTTGGAATAGTTGATTTCAAAGGTGTTTCCTACACCCCAAAATTCTATGACCATTATTCTGTGCTTCTGTTTTTGTTAGGTCCCAAACATCAGGTGTTCTATCATAATCAAGGTATAAGGATAAAGAGAACAATGATATGATCTTGAATCAATCTTATTTCCTTTTTTTAGTTGACTGTTCCATGAAAAATTATTTCTACTTCATAAATTGGAGATGTAGAGGAAAAAAACACTAATATTACCTTTATCATTTTTAATCAAAAGACTGTATGAAATATGCATTTGGCTACTATTCCATGCTTTCCATCAAAGTGAATATGCAAATATATAACACATGGAAATATTAGGGAAGCTTTCTATCAGGATGCAAAGAAACCTTTCCAGTAGAAACATTTTGGCCTGGAGGAGGTTCTTTGATCTAAAAAGTTGAAGCTTTTGGTGTTTTAAAACCCTTATAGTAGGGTTGTGTAGCCAATTTATACTAAATAATCCATTTGCTTAAAACTTTTCTAAAATCATAAAAGAAAACCTTGAAAATTAATTACCAATGAGATATATTATCAGAATAACCCAATAAAGTAACTATGGCTTCTACTTCAGTGTCCTCTGCACAAGACCTCTGGCAAAATTGAAAACTATATAATCCAAGTGACAACAATGACTAAGCAGTTAGTCCATAAACAGCACCTAGCTGGGTAAATGGAAAATTCCTTGCCCTTATCTGGGTGTTCTTATTTGTTCCCAGAAGCTCAAGTGAAATGATTTCTTTCCCTCACTTCCTACATTAAATTCATTTAATAGTCCTATTGGGTTTATGTCAAAATGTACTCTGAATCCATCCACTTACCTACAGCTTCTGTGTTTTTCATTGATCATATATTCAAAAACACCACCCATTACTCTGAATAGCATTCCTTATTACTCTTTCTTGATACATTTTTGATAGGATACTTATTTCCATCCTACTTATTTGCTATTTTTTGTCCACTAGAATCTCAGCCCCACGAAATGGGTGATTTTGTCTCTCTTGTTCACTGCTATAACTCCATATCCAAGGAAAATGCCTGGTATTCAGTAGGCATTCAATAAATACTTGTTTCATGAATGAAAGAACCTCAACCCACCTAATCCAAGCCCACGTCACTTCTTCACCTGCGTTATTTCAATAGTCTCCACCTGATCTCTTGCTGCCTGTCATATCCTTTTCTGTACATTGTTTTGTTCACACAGCAGCTAGCAAGGTTTTAAAAACCTACATGCTGTGCTAAAACCCTACAAAAGCTTACCATTGCCCTTAGGACAAATCCAAACTCACCGGAACAGCCTAGAAGACTCTGATAGGAACTTGTCTCTGTTCTCCATCACCAATGACCTTTAAGCAAGCCAGGCTGGTCCCTAGCTTAGGCTTTTTGTCTTGCTTTACCATGTCAAGAATCCTTTTATCAGAGATCTTCCTGAGTTTTGCTCCACTGTATTCGAGTTAGAACTGGAGTGTGCTCCCCTTGGAGTCAGGGCCATTTCCTATATTAGGCATTTGTGCAGTTTGTGTACTTACACATAGACCCCCATTCTGATTCCCCCACCCCAAGACAGCATGCCCTGCACTGGAGCTGCAACTGCCTCTTAATTTTGCACTGAGTAGGTTTTCCTGGCCAAACCTTGCTGCGATGGACTGCACACACTCAGAAAGGATGCATTTTTCTAATCTGCACAAAGCTTCATAGGTTAGTGGAATCCTGTTTCACAGTGGCCCTACTCTTCCTCTTCTGTCCAATGTAGCATGATCTCTTTCCCCAAGGCATTGTCCGCCTCACCACTCCGTTTTGATGTCCCTACATTCCTGAGATCAGAAATTTATCTGTCTTGCTTGTTTATCGCCCGTCTCCCTCCATCTCTAACATAAGCTCCTTAACAACAGGGTCTTTCTCTGTCTTCACTGTGCTCCCCTAGTGATTTCGTTTGCACTATGATGCCCATGAACACTCACAAAAACCCAATTGGAGCAGAGATTATTGTTCTCTAAATCCTTGAAACAACTGAGACCTAAGTTAAGTGATAAAGCCTGTTTACCGAGTACCCCTTCCACAAGACCATGTACAAGGGATGCAAAGTAGCTGTGTAGAATTTAGCAATTCATGAGTGGCAGGTATAAAGATGCTTATATTGTAGCAAACACCTCCTTGATCCACCCACCTTATACGAACTCCTGACCTTCTTCAGGTGGTTCCTTACTGATGAGGTCCTCATTTCATGGGCAAATTCATAAACCTGGGATTATTGTATGAAGGGCCTAAAATTTTTGTTTTAATAGATGGGGTAGGAAAGGGAGGAATGGTTGACACCCCAAATCCTTCTGATCTCCTCCCAAAACTACATGGCAAGGGAAAGACAGTAAGGAGATTTGGAGATCAAAATGTCCCTATTTTAATGAAGGACACTAGCACAATCACATATCTCAGCCTAAGATATAAAACCATATTTAATTTTACTATTTGTTCAATTCCAAATTTTAAAAATGTTATTCCACATGTTATAAAAATACTCAGTCTAGGAACCTTGTGCAATGCATACAACTAATGTTATTGCTTTAGCAAACTTAACCATCATTTTCTTACTAAATTCAGATCTCCCCACTTTACTGTTAGTCAGAGATTCACAACTGATTTTTATGAAACTGAAAGAACAAATAGGAATCTGTAATTATCTTATACATTGTATTTTTTTTAAATGTAAGTGAATTTTAACTCAGTGGTCACTTACAAAAATGACACCTTCTCTATCCCAGAATCTATCACCATTCACTGTTGGGAGGCCTTCCAAAGAGTTTATGATCTTCTGGATATACTCAGTACCTCCAGGAGAATGCAATAGTGGCCTAAGGAATTAAATATCTATCAGGCATTAGAGAAAAATATCTCCTCGACATTTGTTTCAATATTTAGGGGGTAGGCTTTAGTTGTATAGAAACGTTGCAGGGAATATCTTTTGATAAAGAAATCAGATGAATTAAATTTTAGTATAGTGAGTTGTTTTTTACCTCATGTTATCTGAATTCAGCTCCTAGCCTCCTACTTGACTTGAGATTCTGAGTAATTCCATTCATCATTTCTAGCAGTGTAAAGAAAACATTGGTAACTTAGATCATTAGAAGGAATGCACACTGCCTACTATCCCCAGTGGAATTTGACTAAACCAAAAACAATCAAATTGACTTGTGTGAGAAAAAACTCAGAACAATAAAATATTGGCAGCTTACAAAAATGCCATTCAGGTATTATGGAAATAAGCCAGCCCAAATCACTCAAGAAACAAAAATAAAGCCAATTCACTATGTTCGAATGTCAGAGGGATTTTCAGGTAATAGCTTATAAAATGAAGGGCACCTTTAGAGTTCCGACGTAAATTTCAACAACCTAAATCATGCCTTCAGAGAGTAACAGTCCTCAGGAATTCCAAAGGAATATATTCTTAATAAAATTATAAGCTTCTTTCCCGTAAATGAGTTCTGCTATTTCAGTCATGTTTAATTTTATCTGTTGTTATGTCTTTGTTTATGTACTTCAAAGTCTGTTTCAAGGCCTCTTGTGTAATTAGATGGGATATAAATTATAAATTCATTATTGAAAAAATTAGTATTTTGAGTATTTACTATGTGTTAGATGCTGCATCACTTACTCCCCATAACAGCACTAAAAACTCTCCTCATTTTATAAAGGCCCTAAACTGAGGCTTGGATTCTCCATGAGATTTTCAAGTTTACCCAGACTGTAAGTGATAAAGCTGAAACTCTCACAAATACAAACTCTCACCATTTGACTTTAAACATATAGTCTTTATACTAAACAACTATTTACTATAAAATTCTATTATTATTTTTTTTAAAGATTTTATTTATTTATTTGAGAGAGCGAGAATGAGAGAGAGAGAGAGAGAGAGAGCACATGAGAGGGGGGAGGGTCAGAGGGAGAAGCAGACTCCCTGCCGAGCAGGGAGCCCGATGCGGGACTCGATCCCGGGACTCCAGGATCATGA
The DNA here is from genome assembly GCF_003265705.2 of Callorhinus ursinus. Classification (NCBI taxonomy): domain Eukaryota; kingdom Metazoa; phylum Chordata; class Mammalia; order Carnivora; family Otariidae; genus Callorhinus; species Callorhinus ursinus. The sequence continues at coordinate 40,924,640 of NW_027397068.1, read as the reverse complement.
CCCGAGCCGAAGGCAGTCGCTTAACCAACTGAGCCACCCAGGCGCCCTAAAATTCTATTATTAATATAACATTATATTAGCATAATTTATTATATATTTATTCATATATAAAATGGTCTCTGATTTCAACAATATTCCCTGACATTATTTGAACATAAAAGACTCTTCTTTAAGTCATGCGTCATGCTCAAGGATGACGTATCTGGTTTGTTTTGGTGCTCCCTACCACAACAGAAATTTGTTCTGAGCTAATAATTCTCCTGCCAGGGTGACTTACAGCTGTCACTATGGAAGCAAGAAGACTTCTGGTTTTTTCTTTCTCTTTTTCTTTGATCCTACTTCTCTGCTGTGTCCATTGCCTCACAATGATACAGTCAGCCACTGTAGGGAGCATAATATAGTTGATTACAGTCGTAAAGAATTTCTATTATAAACTGGATATTATACTTTCTGCTGCAGAAGGCACCAGATTGTTTGTTTTAGGAGTCCTCCATATTTTGGCATCCGTGCCTTGTTTTTACCAGATTCTCTCTGTAAGCAAACAATTCCTCTCCTTATTTCTTTACCCAGCAAACTCGTTTCAGGTCTTTAAATGCAGGTTACAGTTGATCTCCTCCAGGGGTCTTTCTGCAACATTCCCTCTGTATATATTATTTCCCATCATCACACTGTAGTAGAGCAATCTATTATAATGATCTAAGTCTGTTTTAGTCAGTATATTGGAAACCTCTTGAAGGCACGGCTGGAGTTTAATGTTTTTGGTATTGGCACATACGAAGTGCTCACTAAAATGTTTTTAAAATAAAATAATAACTTTATAGTTCCTCCAAGAAAATCTAAAAATATTTTAGAGTTATAAAGTATGAATAATTTCCCTGGAAAGAATTTCGTTTTGAAATACATTTCTAAAAAGCTTATCAAGACTATAAAGGATTGTGATTTTACATCATCACTGTTCATGAAAGTATATGACAGGGAAAAAGTGGTTTTTATATGACAGGGACCATCTTATGAAGATATTTTTGAAAGCCTCGGTATTTGGAAACAATTGATTTATATTCATGGCCACTTGTATTTTAAGCTCTAATCATTTAGTTAACTCCTTCCTATATCTAGATTATCCCTAGATTTAAAAGCTGCAAAATATCAGCCTACCTTAGAAATAGTTTTTCAAGAACAGCTCTCAAGCAAGACTTGGGAATGGATATTTACACACATATATCCCTTTGACTCACAAAAAAGGTGGAGACTCAGGGTGGAAGCTTCATGCATCTGTCCCACCTGCACTCATGGACCTCCTTATAAAAGATGAGCCTTCTCTGGCCTTGGGCAGTCTGAAGGAGGCTTTAAGCACCTCAAATCTGGAGCCTCCATGGAAATTCAGCTCCACTTCCTAGCTGCTGAACGGCCTGAAAACCTGTTCACTTTAGCTATCAAACTGTAAAGTGAAAATACACCCACATCCTAAGGATCTTGTGGAGATTAAATAACTTAATATATCAAAACCGATTGGGATTATTCTAGGCAGAGAGTAAGCAGTATATAAATGTTAGCTAGGGAAAAATCACAGAGATCAAACTTTTTTTTAGAGTGCCCAGCCTCACCTTTTCTTTGTACCCTGAAAGAGGAACTTGCATCTTGCAATATGTTTCTATCAAATCTTTGCTCTCAGGAGGAAAAAAAATGGATGATAATATGGGTTGATACACTTGTAGGTATATGGCCTGCATGGGTTGATACTTTTGTAGGTATATGGCCTGCATGTTATAAAACAAGGCGCTTTTATGCATACTTGAACGTGCTCAACAACCCACCTGGACGGGTCTGACTACGAGGAAATCCGCGAATGAGTGGCGACTCGCCTCTCTTTGGCACGAGGGCCTGGGTTGTTGCCCTTCTTACCCCCACAGTGGTGTGTACGCCACTCCAATTGCTCTGCTTGCTACTGCACAACTCACCAGAGCAAACTAATTTTGACAAATTCTAAAAAAGGAAAACTTCCAGTGAGCAGGCAGGTCTGCTGACATTTGATAATATCTCGTTGTCAGTGAGATTTCCGAAGGTGCATAAGCCCACCTCAGTTCCTGGATTTAAAAGAAACACACAGCAGAAATTTGTGGAGTGAAAATTAATGATAAAACATTTTGCAAGCATTTCATATGGGATCATATGTTAGTTAATGTTTACAGTTCATGGCCTGGATGGTTTTGGTTAATTAAAGAAATCGCTTGGGATAAGGAAGCACTCAGAAACGATTGTGGGTTTTTATACAGTTCATAATAAGCCCCGAGACTTGAGGGAGCCTTTCAAGACTCTATAAAACTGAATATATTTTCCCTTTGGCCCATTATTTACTTAACTGCAGGTCATTTATTTTGGCGGGAGAAAATGTACCTGTTCAATATCAAAAGGCCCATGAATTTTAACCTTCTTTTATTGCCCTATTATATCATTTGAGAATTTTTAGTTAAATGAAAATAGTGGTGATTTTTCTCTATATTAGGAGTCCTCTCAGCTTCTGTGATTTTAGTTTCCATAATTTAAAGTGCATTTTGAAAATAAATTGCTTTATTTGATTGCATGTAGATTTTTCATTATGAAGTCCAGTAGATATATTTAACATTGTATATACATCTATGAAAAGTAATATATTCAGAAATGGCTCTGAAAATAATGGAAGCTGTGTATGTATCCACTTAAAAATCTCACCTAATAACACTTTTCTTATTGCATAATAATATGAATTTATACTTGGATTATGAATTATGCATGTTGGGGACAGATCTAGCTATTTTAGTCATGGATATTAAATTTGTTAATACTTTTCTTTCTCAATGCCTACTCCTACATTGTGTGCACAGGACAAAGTCCAGCCTTACCACCTCCATTCCCAACAGAACAAGCTTCCAGACCCACTCCGGCATCACCTCCTCTTGAAGGCAAGTATTTTATTTTTCCTAAGGTCTTCTCTATTGTAAATAAAATAGAATGTAGAGAAATAAAACAAAATAGTAACAGTAGAAACAGCAAAATCCATATTTTCTCAAGTAGTTTTAGTATGTCTAAGTTGCGGGTTACTTGTCCTGAATTTACAACTTGCTGCTTTTTGGAAAACCAAAAATTTCCTAAGATTTTATATTGCTAACTATCAGCTTCCAGATGGATGGCCAGCTTCATATCCTGGAAATCAAGGCAGAAATTACAAGGACAAATGCACAAGGATGTGCCTTGCAATTCTTGAAGTTTTACCAAAACTTGACCAATTTACTGTCTCTGGTGCCAGAATTTCTGGGTTTGAACCTGAGTTTCATCTCTTACCATTTGAGTAAATTTTTGGAAGTTACTTAAATTCCCTCTTCGTGACTTTTGTTATCTGTAAGATGGGTCAGGAATAGTACTCATCTCTTAGAGTTAGTGTGAGGATAAAATGGTGTGTGTGTGTGTGTGTGTGTGTGTACCAGTTTACAAGTGCTTTATAAAATTAGTAGCTAATACTACCCCTAATAATTAGTTCTTCAAAATACAATGTTTCAGGATTGGCACAATTAGAAGAGGGAAATGTCATCATAATTAATTTTGCTAGAAATTCAAAATCATTTGTCTTCACTTATTCATTCAACTATGATTTATTAAATCCCAACTATGGGATCACATCAGGTATTGCCCAAAGTACTGGGGATTCAGAGAGTAATAGAAAGTAGTTCTCGGCCTACCAAGACTCAGTTTACAGATATAAAATTAAAAGTAATTGAAGAGGAGCCAGATATAAAACACAAGTAATCAAAGCCAAGTGCACCATTAGTTTTTTGCAAGAGTACAGATAGGGGTCTCCTTCAGACCCTCACAGCACCCCTTCCACTGCCAGCTCTGTCGAACACTGAAAGGGACACCAGCTTGCTTGTTCAAGTTCTAACCCCATCTAACAAACAGCTACCCTGTTGAATTTGGTCACCCCCTGAGACTAGAAGATTCATTCAGCAAGAGGCCCAAGCGGTCCCTGGCAGCCGAGAAAGAACTGTCTGGGGGAAAAAATTTCAGGGTCCTAGGATCTGGAGTGTAAGAGAGAAGAAAACCCAGGTGGCCACACCCGGTTGTCCCCACAGACTGAGGGCAAGATGTAGCCAGAGGAGGGCCCATAGAACCCTATAAAGCACACAGCCTGCACGAGGTACTCTGGTTGCTGGCTTCTAAGACATATACTGATTACACAATGTGATAAGAACCAAAAAAAATAAGTCAGTGCTGAGTACTGTGGAAGCTTAGAGAAAGGAGGCCTTAGCTCTTCTTGGAAGAGGTGAAGAGGACCCCAGGAAAGGCTTCTCTGCAGAGGTGGCTGTGGAGCTAAAGTCCCAAGAATAGGGAAGAATGAGCAAGAAGGCAAGAACATTACCAATAAAGAACTGGCATATGCAAAGGCATGGAGATGAGAAAGAAAGGGATTTGGTCCAGAGAAGCGTAAGTAGTTCAGCATGGAAAAAAAAGAAGAAGGCATGGAGAGGGTCTGGGACAGCTCATAGAAAGGCATGCAAAGGATAGATTGTGAGGTGCCTTGTAGGCTAAGCTTGGGATTTATTTGTATCCTTAAATTTTTAGTATAGAACACTGAATAGTAAAGTAAACCTGCAATACACTCAGCCTGCAGATACATTTATCAACATTTTCTATTCTTGCCTATCCAACCTTTCTCTCTTTCTTTCCTCCTTTTTTTTCTCATTGTGTTTTAATTTCTTTTGCAAATCTCTGATGTCATGCTATTTCACCTAGCTAAGGAATTTGTATTCCCTTTTAAAATTTTTGACACATTTACATGCTTCAAAATTTAAAAGTTAGAAAAACGATATAGGGTAGAAAATCTCCATCCTGGCCCTATGCACCAACTACCCAGTTCTCCTTACAGGAAACCGATGTTCTTTCCTTCCAGAGAGATTCTGTGCATATACCAGCACAAGTATTTCCTCCTCAGCTAAGAGATTTTCATTTTCTTTTCCTATGGAAGACAAGGAATTCCCCATGGATGGGATAGACATGTTCATTTTAAAAGATCAATGTGACTGCCATACTGCTGGACTAGACGGAGATTGGTTGAGAAGAGAAAATAGTCCCAACAAGTTGCAAAGCAGGAACTAAACATTGGTATAATGGATGGAAAAAAGCAGATAGGTCAGAAAAGTATATGGGAAAGGAATCAGTTGGTCAAAGTATCTGATTAATATAGATGCCGAGATACAACAAGTGAGAAAAATGACTCCAGCTTTCTGAGTTAGATATTCAGGTAGACAGGGTGCCATTCACCAAGACAGAAAACCACTGAAATGGGCCTGGGGAGGAGAAGCAGAAAGGTGACGGGTTCAGGACAGACTGGGACATGACAGTTTCCCATGGGACACCCAGGTAGAATTACTGAGCAGGCCATTCTAAGTTGGCATAAGGGACTCAAGAAAATATTATATGGTTGTTATCTGGAATTATATCCTCGTGTAACCTGTCCTCGCCTACATAAAGAAGATATCTTTTGTATCTTCTATCCTCCCAAATTCATTCCCAAATGAATCTCCGATAATGAGGACGAAATGTCTGAGAAGTTCAGTTTATTTCATGCATCCTCCAAAACCCTCCTACAAAGGGGACCCAGGCATTACTGATCATTTCTTGTTACTTAGAGAGATGGTAGGAACCCTGTGTCTTTAAATACAGTATAGTGATTTATAGCCTGTGCTCTGGAATCACACATACCTGGATCCAAATTCTTGTTCTGCCATTTTCTACCTGGATGAACTTAAATGTGATAACTACAGTTTCAGCCTCTTTTATTGGTAAAATACTGATACATTACCTATCACAGAGAGGTATTGTAAAGACAGAATAAAACTATAATGACTGCAGTTTTTATTATTGTGTCTGATATTGATGAACTTAGGAAGTTCTCCTTCTATTGCATGTTATTAATTTAACACTTTTCACAAACAATAACTTGCAGATCACCAGCATCAAAATCAACTGTGAAGCTTGTTAAAAATTCATAATCCCGCCATATCTTAGATCTAGTGAATCAGATTCTCTGACAATTCAGAAAGGAAAAAAAAAATCTCTATTTTAACAAGGTCCTCAGTTGAGTCTTGTTTACAGTAAATTCTGAGAACCTTTGGTTTATGTCCATGTGTAAAAAAAACTTACAGATCTAACCCAATTGTTTTACACCGGATACCTGAGCTTGGTACCCTGTTTCAAATAGTCTTTTCTCCATTTTATCTAAATTAAAGTAAATTAAATTTAAATAAATAAATACATTTTAATTAATTAATTTTAATATATAAATAATTCAATAATTAATAATTTAAATTAATTAATCAATTAAATCTGAATGCCTTGGTGAGAGATGCATTGTCCAATGACCACAGACCCAATGATCCTTTTGGCTATATATTTATGCTCCACAGAGTCAATGGCCAGGGAAGAGTTTGGGTGGCTGGTCAGGCGATGTTTTCTGTAGGTCGTGTTCTGACATCAGCATGTTCTGTGCACTTTCTGGCCAGATCCTGACCAAGGTACACTTGTAGCTATGCTCTCTTCAACTCACATTTATTTAGAATATTGTGTTTTCTGTATTTATATGCATTTTACATCTGATATTTCAAAACCCTGTAATGTAGACATTATTAACGATTAACAAAGGTAGGCTTGGAGTTTATTTATTCATGCTAAGTTAGTAAATAGCAGATCTGGGATTTCAGCCCTGAATTTCTGGTTCTATGCACAAGGATCTTTCTAGTATATTACTATGCAGACATCAGCATTTGAGGATCCTATCTTCATGTCTTCTGAGACATCAAGTTTTGGAAGATGAAGACAAAGTTTTTGCTTTAGATTTCATGCAGTTCTGCAATGGAAACATCATGCTCTGATCTCAGTATAGAGTACCTTAGCAATGCTTCTCAAAATGTAATGTGCACACAAATCACCTGGGAATTGTGTGAAAATGCAGACTCGGATTCGATAGGTCAAGGGTGGGGACTGAGATTCTGCATTTTTACCAAGCTCCCAAGGATTGCTGAGGCTGTTGGTCCAGGACTACATCTCAGTAGCAAATCCCTAGGTGATTCAGAGGGAGGTAGAGAGCAACCGAATATTTCTAAAAATGCTTTTAATTTAGTATTAGTCACCTGAATGATCTATAATTGGCCAGATGTCCTTCAGAATGGCTAAAATGCCACTCATGAGGGGCACCTGGGTGGCTCAGTCATTAAGCATCTGCCTTTGGCTCAGGTCATGATCCCAGGGTCCTGGGATGGAGCCCCACATCAGGCTCCCTGCTCAGCGGGAAGACTGCTTCTCCCTCTCCCACTCCCCCTGCTTGTGTTCCTTCTCTTGCTGTGTCTCTCTCTATCAAATAAATAAAATCTTTAAAAAATAAAATAAAATAAAATAAAATGCCACTCATGGAGAAATTTTGACTGCCATTTATCTGGGAAGGAACAACAGTTTTCAAGCCAAGTACCTAAGCATTCTAGAAAGGCTTACAAGAGAGCAAGAGAAATGCCAGTGGGAATGGGGGGAAAGGTTACATTATACTTGCAAATTATAATAACCTATCGTATAGTATGTAAAATATTTTGATTTGGCCAGCTACACAAATGGAATGAATTAGTAGTTGCAAATTTTAAATAAAAATCCCATTACATCTATAAGTCAGTGCTATATCAGTATCAATCTAAAAAAGGAATTTATTTGGTCATTAGAGATCACAATTTAATGTAAAGTACATGTAAAATCTTGCTCCAAGACTCCAAATCAATAATGCTTCTTGAATATTTAGAGAACAGTCCAGGGCTAGTCCAAGGTTTGAAACTTTTGCCTCCCATTCAAAACTGCTACAGACACATTTTATTTGGCCCACACAGATTTTTTTATTCACTGATTTTAAGTGTGGTCATCTTGAATAAGGGGAGCTTGCCATCGTCTCCATCAACTTCCATGCATCTGCTTCACCATTCACTCACTTGGCTCCAGATGCCATTTCTGTGTGGTAATTATGTGAAGACAGTTTCCTCTTGATATAATAATTTCTTACATTCCTGATCAACCCTTGATGTCTTGGTCTGCAAGAGCTGCCAGGACAAAACACCACAGATTGGGTGACTTAAATAACAGAAACTTATTTTCTCACAGTCCAAGGTCAGAGTGCCAGGATGGATGGGTTCTGGAAAGAGCCCACTTCGTGGCTTACAGATGTCTGCTTCTTGCTATGTTCACTCGGTGAAGAGAGAGTGCAGGTGGCTCTTCCTCTTCTTAGAATGACACAGTTCTATGAGATCAGGGTTCCACTCTTACGACCTCATTTAAGCTTAATTACTTCCTAAAGGTCTGATTTCCAATACAGTCATATGGGGTTAGGGGCCCAACATACGGATTTGGAGGAGACACAATTCAGTCCGTAGTACTTGGTAACTTCTAAGCCTAGTTATTAATAAAGCAGCTTAAATGTTTACCTTATACAATTAGAGTTGTTTAAATATTTGAGTCCTTAATGATTTGCGTTTTGCGTGTCTATCATATGTGGTTTTACGCCAGCATAAATTCCCAACTTGTGTCATCTTTTATATATGCTTGATACTGATAGGAGTCAATATTTTTTTAAATGTCTTAACTGGACTCAAATATAACTGACTCATCCTGAAAATAATAAAACAAAAGGAGTAATCTCATCACTGGCAACTACTATGTATCATTTACCTAGCTAGTAAGCGGATTATTAAGTAAAAATTTTTAGAATCCAGTTGAGAGAGAGAGAGGGAGACATCAGACTCGCATTTCCTTTGGCATTGGGACTATACACACTCATGTTACTGGAGATAATTTGACACAGAACTGACAAGTGACTCTCTCACTGCCCCAGTGTTCACAGGACAAGGGAGAGACTATAAATAATAGTGTCACCTTAAGTTTCATTGGATTCTAATTCTGTTGTTGTTGTTGCAAGATAGACATAAATCAGGCAACTCCAATTTCCCAATTTTGATAGATTATTCAAGTGTTTGACTTCAGTTTATCTCCTACTAACGGTTCATAAAACACCAAGTAGCAAATGTTTTGCCTTCAGTCTGTCACTTGGAAAAGGATGTGTCATTTATAAAGTGGGACACCTAGGTTTCCATTGTTATATTTAAAGAGCGATTTAATTTGACATTTCACCCTGGAACCCAATACTATGTTTAAGTGAATAACATAACGATGTTGCAGGATTACAAGGCTTTTGCTAGGACCGCCTTTCAACTCCCAGGGAAGGAGTTTTCACACTGCGGACACTGGCCCTGAGCAGCTTCCCAAGCAGTCCGTGTTATCAGGCGGTGCTGAGATCATGGGCTTTGTCAGGGCGTGCACATGTGCTGCCTGAGACTTCATTAACATAATTGATTAGGAACTAGGACATATTTAGTATTAATCAAGCGGTTTTTAGTGAGTCTGATTATGCACAGTCCTTGATGCACTATTTTAGTCTGGAACTTCCTTAGGGCCAAGTTGCAAGAAATGGCATTATGAAAAAGAGGAACCTACCTGTGGCCCTAAAGTGTGCTTTTTGATTTGAGAAATGCAGATTTAACAGGTCAAAACGTAGGAGCTTAAACGTATTCGGCATTTTTTTTTGTTTTCAAAAAGTAGAGCTTATGTATAGACTGGATTGTTAAGTGTGTTCCCAGGACATTGGAAACAAGTTACAATTTTATCAGTAGATTTTAAAAAATCATGGACCTTGTTATGAGTGAAACTGCTCTCACATCTGTGAGGCCCTTAAAAGGTTCCTTTGTGCATTCATAGCACTTAAAACAAAGAAGATGAGTTTCTCACAGCACACAGCTGCTTCTTGGAAACCTTGGTGTGCGTATCTTGGGCTATTTGTCTCATGCCTCGAAATGGTATCTTGCCTTCCTTCAGTTTCACTCTTCTCCCCACGTCACATGCTTTGCACATCATAATGAAGTTTTTATTGCTTTAAATATTTGGGTATGAAGACTAATTGTGTTATTCAACCCCTTGTTTCCTTTACTCCTACTGTATTTTTTAGAATATGTTTGGCCACGGAAAATTGGCTACAATTGCAGTAAACAGATATGTAAGAACCGCCTCATGTAATCATTTTGGGCATTATCAATTTGCACTTAAATATGGACATAATTTAAAAGGGACTAGCTTAAATATAATATTAATTCTCACGTTCTTTCAAAAAGGTATTACATTTTGGAACAGAATTCCCATGTCTACTGGGAGCTCCACCGGGGCTGAAAAACCTGCAAGTTCAAAGAGTCACTATAGTTAACCACTTACTTCATTAAAGGAGCAGGTCTACTGAGTTCTTCCTCTGAATGAAATGGCAACTGTTATGTTAACATTACAGGTTATTCTTACTTTTTAGTGTGAGAGCCACTTTATCAGCCAGTGTTTATCAGAACTGTATTTCTCAGGAAGAATTAGCCCCTCACTACTCTCAAACAGAATCCTCAGTGATTAAACAGATTGCTCCAGGTAACATTGTCCATCCTCACCCCATCACCAAAAACAGCTGCTTCATAAAATCCAAGTATAAGCACCGTTACCAGATATGATCCCATGATTTTTGAATCAACAATGAGAAAATAGTTTTTTCTTTCCCCCTACGCAACATGGACATCCCCCCAAAATATCATGTTTTTTGTTGTCATTGTTCTCTGAAGAACAGAAGACTTCCACCCACATGTAATTACTGGACATTTAGTGTAAAATTACCACAACTCTTCTATTGTGGCAAATATGTGGACGGAAGAAGTTAAGTGATCCCTTGCTAAGTGTATATCTTCTCCTTAAATTACTTATTTTTGAAGATTTTTATTTACTTATTTGAGAGAGAGAGAGAGAGAGCGAGCACAAGTGGGGAGAGGGGCAGAGGGTGGTGGAAAGAGAGAGAGAATCTCTAGCAGATTCCCCACTGAGTTGGGAGCCCGATGGGGGCTCAATCTCTGGACCCTGAGATCATGACCTGAGCCGAAACCAAGAGTCAGATGCTTAACCAAATATGACACCCAGGTGATCCTCCTTAAATTACTTTTAATATTCCATGATAAACATACAATTTGCACAAATAAAGCCAAATATAAGGTGAGTAAATACTGTATACTCTATCATCTTCTTGAATAAATATACAACTGGTACTTAGTATGGCAGTTGTAAATAATATCATATATGCCATCACCCATATGTGGGCAAAAGAACTCTAGAGGGAAGACCAAGGACTCAGCTTCTAATCTCAGCTTTGACACTAATCAGTTGGGCAAAAGACCTCTAGAGAGAAGACCAAGGACTCAGCTTCTAATCTCAGCTTTGACGCTAATCAGTTGTATGATCTTTGACAGATGGGTCTCCATTTCTTCACCTGCAAAGTGTGGGACCAGAACTTGAATGGTCTCTTAAGTCCCTTTCTGCTCCCACCCAGAGATTTCAAGTTTATTGTTTTCAGGTTGGTGGGTTGGTAATAAACTGCCTTAAGAGCAAAGGGAAGACTACATGGCTTTGCATAGTAATTAAACAGCTACCATAGGTATGTACAGTATGGTTGTGGTCTGGATAGAGAGGTCTACTTGTTGGGGCAACCAGGCATGCCCCTATGCAGTGAATAATACTATGAAGTATTATTTACTGACATACAAAAGTGAGTTGTACAGATCATAAAGGCTGTAAAAGTTAGAAAGAAGATGAGATATGAGTGAGGCAAGGCCATGCAATGAAATCACAAGACTTGCATTGGGCCATAAAGAGTGAGTTGGTAGGGTTTGTGTAGAGGAGAAAGGAGCATTATAAGAAACTTATTATAAGATTATTTCTTACCATAGGATGAATCCGAGGACAATGTTCTACAGGAGCTAGGAATGTTTTATTTACAATTCTATTAAACCAAGAATTTTATCACCTTAGTTCTTCAGTGAGATATATCCTGAGAAGCAAAGAGCATAAAATAATAAAATAGAAATTTGGCCCCGGTTCTTATTCCATTAACTCTATGACACAATAAATTTTATTGAACTTTAGGCTGATATAATATTTTTCTTTGTTTTCTGGTGAAATAAACATATCTTTCAACAATTTTTAATGGAATTGACCTTTAGTTATAAATTTCGATAAAATACATAAACCAAACTACTTTCACCACTTACTTAGAAAGTTGCTAACACAACTGAATGAAATAATGTATATAATGAGTTAGCAGAATTTCCTTTTTTATTAAAGATTTTATTTATTTATGTATTTGAGAGAGAGCACAAGAAGAGGGGAGGGAGGAGCAGAAGGAGAGGGAAAAGCAGACTCCCCACGGAGCAGGGAGCCTGACCAGAGGCTCCATCTCAGGGTGCTCAGATCGTGACCTGAGCAAAAGGCAGAGGCTTAACAAACAGCCACCCAGGCTCCCCAACTTAGCACTTTTTCTAGCACAGTTATGTACTCAACAATTAGTTGCTATTATTATTATCATTTTTTAGTCATGAAAGTTCTGCAATATGTATAATAAGTCATTAAATTTTATGGTAGTTTTTTTAAATTGGTCTCTACAGAAGATAGTAAGGTAACTGCATTAATGATATCAGTCAGTATATGTGAAACTCTAGATAATTCCTTAATACAGGCCTCAGGTCATATCCTGAAGAGTTTTGCATACACAGCTAAAGATTTTATACCCCCTCATGGACTGCATGAGCCTGCTAAAGCAATTGAGCAAAGGAGGAGTGTGATCAGATTTGCATTTTAGATTATCGTGTCAGCTATAGAAAGAATGGATGGCTAAGGGGTGAGGATTGGGGGTCTGGAGATGAGACAATTATAGGAGCCTACTGCTCATGGGGAAAAATTATGCTACTTTTCTTTTAGACAATCCTACTTAACCTTCAAAACAACTCCAAGCAGTGAATATGATTTCTCATCATTTTAAGATTTAGAAAAGATCAGAAAAATCAAAAGTAAATTGCCTAAGAGAATACAGCTATAACAGTGTTATACAATTGACCTTCAAACAATGTGGAGGTCAGGGACACTGCCGGCCCTCCCTCTTGTGGTCACAAAATCTGCGTGTAACTTGACCCTGTGAAAACTTAATTACCAGTAACCTACTGTTGACTGGAAGCCTTTTCGACACATAAACAGTTGATATGGCATATTTTATATGTATTATATACTGTATTCTTAAACTAGAGAAAAGAAAAATATTATTAAGAAAGTCATGAGAGAAAATATATTTACAGTACTATACTGTATTTATAAAAAAAAAACCCACATGTAAAAGGACCCATGCAGTTCAAACCTGTGTTGTTCAAGGGTCAGCTGTAATTGGAATTGGAAGCCAGGTGTCGCATATCCAGGTTTAGTCTGTTTCCATTATCTTACACTAGCAATTAAGTGTTAGAGCTGAGCATGATTGCTAAAGTCTTATCTGACCTGAGTAAATGAACGGCATTAAGAATAAGAACAGGTCTGGGGAGAGATAATGAGCTCAGTTTAGGGCTTGCTGAGTGTATCCGGGTCCCTAGCACAACAAAATGGGTGATTAAAACTGTTTAATGAATGTAGTATTTAAAAAGGTTTTTGCAGAGTAATGGTGAAGCATCCCAGGGCTAGCAAAAACAGGGAGCTTTTACCTGTCCTAGGCCTGAAGAGGTAGGGACATGGAGTGGTTTACAAAACCAAAAGCCTTGTAACTCTAAGAGAGAGATGCCCAATCAGAGGAGATTTCCCTTCATTGGGAGAACACACCATCAAAACTCTGTAAAATGATGTGTGTAATATCCTCAATGAGCCTGGGAGAGAGTTGCTAAATAACTCTTTCCCTGCTCTAGTGTCTCTGGATGTTGCTCCCATAAACCAAAAATAACCCAAATCTAGAGGGCAAGGGGCTTGGTTAACATACTCCATAAAGATCAGGGTGGAGACTGGATCTGGATTAACAAAGACTATGCCACATGTCAGGCAGCAAGCTAGGCTCTGTTCATCCAAATGGTCATGTCCAGTGGACAACTGAATATAGGAGTCTGGAGTTTACAGATGAGGACATACAGATATTGGTGTCATAAACAATCCAAGTACAGCATTTCCTGAAGTCTGTTATGGGGATCTCTAGTTCCATGATATTCTTGGAGGAAAAAAATTTTCATGACAAAATATTTCTGGTCAGCATGTGTTATATTCCCTTCTTAGACATTCACAATGTACAGGAGTATATCAAGGATCTTTTACATGAATCATGGTTATGGAAAATGTTACCGTATTTAAACTTCTTATTTTGACATTATTTTAGATTTATAGAACAGTTGGAGAGAATACAGAGATTCTTGTATGCCTTTCAACAAGCTTCTTCTAATGTTCACATTTTCCATAACCGTGGCTCGTCTACCAAAACTAACAAATTAACTTCGGTACAACACTCTTTATTCAACTTTCACCTTCCAATGGCTTGATAAAGATTCTTAAAAAAAAAAATGATTACTTCCATGTGTGATGGATGCACAAATATTAACATAAATATTCTCAGTTTTTCTCACCTTAACATCTAAGGAGTATTCTAGGGTTACCTGGTCAGGTCCCAAGGGTTTGTGTTCTATTCAGAATATGCTGGGAAAGCAGAAAAATTAGAAGGAATCCAAAGAATTAAATGTATTCATGTTGAAACAGAAAGGGTTAGTCCCCAGAAGGAAAGAAAAGATTTGAACAATGAGAAAAGAGGTCAGGAGAAGCAAACAGGAGATCTAGCATGGGCTAGAGGCAGTTTTCAGTGTACATTTGGGAGAGAGAAGGGTTTGGGGTGGCGGGGAGGGAAAAGTTGTCATGAGGGAGGGTTGGGAAGCTTAAATAAAAGAGTGAATCTTTAGACTGCCTTGCTTTGGGTCCTACAACATTAGCTATTTGGACTTCAGGAAAGATTTAAATTTATCTTCAAACCTTCCTGGAATTTTATTTTATTTTTTTAAACCTTCCTGGAAGTTTAGACTCTTGTTTCTTTTGATTGCAACACTGTAGGGCTGAAGGTGAGGTAACACAGTTATATTGGAGTTAATATGTTAGAACCAGTGTAATTCACTTCAGTATTGTGATAAAGTAGGTAAGTCTTAATAATTGATTGTCAAATAAACTTTATAAAAGAAATACATAACCGGGGCACCTGGGTGGCTCAGTAGGTTAAACATCTGTCTTTGGCTCAGGTCATGATCACAGAGTCCCATGATCAAGCCACCCATCTGGCCCTGTGCTCAACGGGGAGTCTGCTTCTCCCTCTGCCCTTCACCCCACTTGTGCTCTCTCTTTCTATCTTGCTCTCTCTCACAAATAAATGAATAATAATAAAAATCCTCAGAAGAAAGAAACACAAAACCAAACAGGTAGAAGAGGGGCAAGAAAAAGGGAAAGAAGAATGGAAAGAAGTTTCCCATGGATCATGAACTATAAATTCATTTTAGTAGACATCAAATATATTTCATAAGAAACTTGCATCTCTAAACTTAGAAATTTTCCCTTGCTATTTGGTTTTGATTTCCCATTATTGATTATTAAAAAGACTTTTTGTGAAAACCATTAACTCTTTCCTATTGACGTACCTGTCTATAAAAGTTTTTCTCCCCGTACACATCTGACAATATAGCTAGGGGGTGTCTGTCTGATTTGACTCTCCAGGAGCAGTATTTACTCTGGGGACCCAAGGGAGGCACCCACGAAGCAGGAAACAGAAAAGGACCCACCTGTTGACTAGGATCTTTTTTATTTGTTGTCTCGGGGTTCTCTCATAACTTTTATCATGGTATCAAAAAAGTTTGTTTCCTATATTTTGATCTATAAAGGACCAGACAGGAAGTTAAGGATGACGTGGGTTGTGAACGTGAGTGAACATGATCTAATAGTAGCTTTCTTATTATGGAATTCTGATTAGAACCCTCTGATGCCACCGAATTTTTCCCATAAAGCATTTTATAAAATAGAACTGGGTCCCTCCAAAAGCTCTAACTTGTAAGTACCAGTTTTTCTTTATAAAACATTTATTTGTTATGTGTGTCAGCTTGACCTAAATGTTTCTTCCTATTATACGAACTTGTTACAATTCCAAAAGATATTCTTCTTCCTCTCTAGAACAAAATGAGTCTTTAAAGCCAGGTCAGTTTTAGCCAAATGGAGTAAAGAGTCCTGGCAATTGTTCACATAATAAAGGGTGAGGGTTGCTCACTTCAATTAGGTGTGGATTTTAAATGTTTTTAATGTGTTTAATGCGTTTTTTTGTTCTTAATATTTTTAAACATTAAAACATAAAAAATTTTTGATCTACTAGAATAGACCTTATATGTGGAAGGAGAAAACAAAAGGTTTTGTTATTCATTTGGGATAGTTCATGAGAGATGATGAAATTTATGTAGCCCATGAGTTAAAATAAACCTGAATTCATAATACCCAGTGCTCATTACATCACATGCCCTCCTTAATGAATCACAGGCCTGTACCTCTGAAACCAATAATACATTATATGTTAATTAATTGAATTTAAATTTTAAAAAGTTTAAAAAATGTATATTACCTAGGGAAGGAATGCAATCTAGAAATTTGTGTGTGATTCCAATTGTACAGCATTCTGGAAAAGGTAAACTATGGATATAGTGAAAAGATTAATGTTTGCCAGAGTAAAGAAATATCTCATTTTGGTTACAGTTTGCATTTCCCTAATGGCTAATAATGTTGAGTATCTTTTTCATGTTTATTAGACATTTGTGTATCATCTTTAATGATTTATTCTACTCTTGTTTTAATTGAGTTGCTGTATTTTATTACTGAGTTTTAAGATTTCTTATATATTCTGGATACAAATTCTTTCTAAGATACATGATTTGAAAATAAAAAAAAAATAAAACAAAATAAACCTGAATTCAATATAATAAAATGATGACTTTACAGTTGTACTCTCTGAAAAGATGCTTGTTTCCTTTTTAATATTGATGTCCATTAGGCATATTTTTTTAAATTGAAGGGTTTTGATTGAAAATCAGACTTATACAATGTGCCCAATATACCTAATTTTTAGTAATTTTCAAGTCAAATTATTTTTGCAAATAACTATTAAGTCTTTTTAATTTATGTAGTAAATCAAGTCCTAAGTTCTCTATAAAAATAGCAGTATCTTTGAAACAGCACTATAAAGTGATGTATATTTCAATTTTGAATAACCAGCTTTTTCTCTAAATATTGATGATTTCATCACAAAAAGAAAAAGTTCAATTTTCTGATGTTTCTAGGCATTCCTGACATTCCAGATGCAATGGAGTACTTTTACAATCCATTTCCAAATACAGATGAATGCAAAAAAAAATTAAGGTGAAACCATGAGAAAAATAATCTTTTATAAATAAAATGATATTGAAAATGAAAAGATGTTAGAAAAGAATCTTATATTTATGTTTTTCTTACCTTTATAGAAAACACATTGGAAGTGTTTACAATAAAAGATCTTGAGGAAGCAATGACTCCACATAAAAATAAAGTTTAAAAGTGTTAAAAGAGTTCTTCCAAGGTCTCCAAATGTCAGCAGCACCAAAAAACCAAAACCAAAAAACAAACCAAAAACAACCAATAAAACAAAAGCAAAAAAACACAAGGGAAACAACAAAAATTGCAATTATACTATATGAAGCTTCCCAGAGATAAGTGTGTGGCAATGGAGAGCTTCTCACTTAGTGAAAGTCAACAGATTTTGAGCACTTGCTTTCTTTTTCTTTTGATTTTATTTTATTATGTTAGGTTGATCACCATACATTACATCTTTAGTTTTTGATGTAGTGTTCCATGATTCATTGTTTGCATATAACACCCAGTGCTCCATGCAGTATGTGCCTTCTTTTATACCCATCACCAGGCTAACCCATCCCCCACCCCCTCCCCTCTAGAACCCTCAGTTTGTTTCTTGGAGTCCATTGTCTCTCATGGTTCGTCTCCCCCTCCAGTTTCCCCCCCCTTCATTTTTCCCTTCCTACTATCTTCTTCTCCTTTTTTTTTTTTTAACATATAATGTATTGTTTCAGAGGTACAGGTCTGTGATTCATCAGTCTTACACAATTCACAGTGCTCACCACAGCACATACCCTCCCCAGTGTCCATCACCCAGCCACCCCATCCCTCCCACCCCACACCCCTCCAACAACCCTCAGTTTGTTTCCAGAGATTAAGAATTCCACATATCAGTGAGGTCATATGATACATGTCTTTCTCTGATTGACTTATTTTGCTCAGCATAATACCCTCCGAGACATGCCCTCTTTAATACCCATCTTGCTTTCTAAAATGTAAAAGCATTGAGGGGAAAAATAAAAACCAGAGTCTTTCTGTCTCATCTCTCCCTCTCTCTCTCTCCCTCTCTCTCCTTTCTCCCCCCCCCCCCCCCCCACACACTCTGAGGCTGCCTTTGCTTTCCCGTCTAGATAGAAAAGTGAAAAAAATAAATAAGTGTGGCAACCTTCACCTATATAAATGTAACCCATTCAAAAGTAACACACTTATCTAAAAATGCTTTTATCATTTTTGAAAGGTTTGAGGGAAATCTATCTAATCCATTTTAAATATCAAGTTTAACATAAGATACTTTTTTGCAATTTGAAATGTATCAAGCTATTTCTTTGCATTCCCTTTTTGCCTACGAAATTCAGAAACAGAAAAGAACTGTGGTTATGTTGGAGCGCTTGGGCTGTGAGGGGCTGAAAGCTGTTTGTCAACATGCCATAGAACAGGAACTTCGGTTCTGCCGGGGTCCGTGCACGGGCAAATGTCTGACAGAATACGTCTACCTCAAGCTTCATTTTCCACTTGTAGCAGGGAGAACAGGGTGTGCGGTTATGCTTTGTTTAGAACCCTTGTTGTGTCATATCTGGGATTTGGGAAGTTGGGCAAGTGGCTCTTTGCTGAGCCGATTTTCTCACTGGTTCCAAAAGGTATAGACTTTTTACCTGAGGACCAAGTAAATGCTGATACCCCTAGGGTCATGTGCTTTCATTTGTGGTAGTGAAATTTCCTCTCACCTTGAGATAAGTAACATTCCAACCAAAATTAAATACATTTTTTTTTGCCTTGCTCTGACCACACAAAATAATCATTGAGATCCCTTCTCTACAATCCTTTCCAGGTTTAATGAACTGTCTTAAGGTCTCTTGAAAAAGTTCGGATTTACGGTGATCAGATCTGGAGTCCTCCGGGACATTTCCGTCATGAATGGTGCTGTATCACTAAGAGTTCTCAGCCAGAATCTGCAGGACCCGAGCAATCGCTCTGCCCCTGGGGTCCTTCAGCTGGCCTTGGGAGTAACACCTGCCACACTCCATCAGAGCCAGGCTCCACAGACCATTTCACACTCCGTCTGTGCTTACTTCCCCCAGAAGTGGCTTTTGCACTTTCACTTGGCCTTGGTTTCGGGCCTCTGTGATGGTTCCCTTAGATTCTACCTTTAATATCCTTCAAAGTCCTTATTGTAACTGTAAACTTTCCCACTTCTTATTTCCATACCTAGTGTTCCTGGAAGGAATCTTTTAAAACCGTAGACCCTGGCCAGGGGTTTGACGTAAGGCAAAATAAACATCTGTTGATTGAGAAAATTGTAATTTTAAGAGTCTGGGGTAGTCGCTGAAAGGTGCTATAGAATTGCTGGTTGTGAATTGTCTGTTTTAATAGCTGATAATGAGAAGAGCTGGCTTCCAAGAATAATTCAGTTATCACTAAAGGAAAAGCCAAGGCAAAGACATTCAGGTTCTGATTCAGGTTCTGATAGGCCAATGTAGTTATGCCAGATCATTTGAGTGAAGTCCTTAATTTAGAGAGCTTTGCTGCCATAGCAACCTAATTACAATGTAAAGTGAGGTACTCCTACCACCATTCTATAAGGTTACATTCCTTCAAGAGTCCCAGATAAAATTCAGAGGAAGAAAATAAAGAAAAAAGAACAAGAATATTTGCATTGAATTCTTTTACTTTCTTAATTTTCTTCCTTACAACATGATCACAAAGTCCAGTGGAACCCTTAACACCACCCAGCAATAGCCAAATTTCCTCTTAAAACAGAGCTCAGCATCACGTAGTTTCTCTGCTTGGAACCTCTCAGTAGTGTCTCATCTTACAGTAAAATGGGACCAACATACCATGAAAAACAGAGTCTATGTTCAAGGTCTTGGCAGATATTTTTCCTCTGCTGCAAAAACCTTCTCGATAGTCAAAACTCTCCAGCTTTTTTTTAAAGACTCTCTTCAAATCTTACCCATTTAGAAAGATTTACCCTTCTTCCTTAAAAAAACAAAACAAAACAAAGCAAAACAAACAAACAGAAAACAATGTTGCCTTCCACCCTCTCATTCTGCAATCCTCTAAGACGAACTCTTTCCTGACCCTTATCCCCACCAGACCCTTATCACCACTGTTTTTCCTGACACCATGTACACATATTCTCTATATGTGATATGCACAGCATACATATTTATTTAAAGCCTTAAAAACTGACATTTTTCTGGATTTCACATTTTTCAAGCCATAGCAAAACCAAAGAACATACAGTAGCTATTTACAAAGCGAAAACTTTCTAAGTTACCTGCTCCCAGCAAAATTGAGAAATAAATGCAAGAAGAAGCATGCTTCATTTGGAGAATGAAGGAATAAATGGGTGGAGAGGGCTCTAAACACTCTACTCATTCCCCTGCCTTTTATGGTTGAAGACAGAAGAGTTACTCATAGTTGCATAAGGCAGCGGCTACTAATTATAGCGAAACCAAGACTGGAATCCGCTTCTTCGTTCCAGCACAGCACCCCTTTATAACATGTTAAATCCTACTGATGTACTTTTTTTTCCTGAAGTTCCTCAACATAAAATATTCCAGACACAGCCTCCCTTTATACAGAAAAGTAAGAATTAGGGTGCATTTACTCAAATAGATCAATAAATATCCTATCTAGAGAAATTACCGAAGATTATATGTGGTCAGACTTTTATTGTTTCTAAAATATCATAATAGCTACTTGCTGCTCACATTATTTTATGAACATTCCCTCTGGTTTAGGCACTTCAGCTCAGTGTCTCCATTCCTCACAACAAGCCAGCAAAGTAGATTTTATTAGTCCCATTTTTCAAATGAGGTCAACGAAATTCAGTGTGTCATAGTGCATTGCTCAATTTTCCGCAACCAGAAAGGGTTCAGAGACAGAATTTAGACCAAGGTCACTCCCGCTAGCACCCATACTTTCTCTCTTTCCTCGTGCTTCTGTAAGATAACAATGGGGAACTGTAATAATCACTGGTGTCATTGAACTTATCTGCTTGTGTAAAGTTTCCAATGATCATGGTATGAGCGGGGTTCCAAGCCACCTCTGCCAGTCTAAAGCAATAAGGTGACAGTGACAAAACGTGTTGGAGTGCATTGCTCTGGAAGAAACATGCCTTTATTTACTTAACTGGGACCAAGAATACATCAATCCTGGCCAGAGAGGTTTAGAAGAGAAGCCCCCATCTGACGTGTAAAATTTGGATAGTCTCTACAGTAGAAAGGAAAAGAGAGGACTCACAAAACATAGGATGAAAAATTAAACATTTGCATTTATTTTCCCTTTTTGCTGGGAACAGGCATCTTAGAAAGCTTCACAATCATAATTAACTATTGTTCATTCTCTGGCTTTGAGAGGGCATAAAAACATTTTAAAGCAAGAGAAAAGCCCATTGTAAGGGCTTAGAAAGTAAAAAGTAAGTCATTTAATTTTTCTTTCATCTGATGTTAATTTATGCAGAAACGAATAACATATTTGTGGCTCAGAGCTGCTAACTGTGGAGAGGATTTCTCTCTCAACCAGCCTTCCCTGTGATCCCTGCCAGAGAGACCCATCATTTCAGGGCCTACGACACTCTTGCCAGAGAAAGGCAGTACACTGATAAGTTCACATGCTACAGACACATTTAATTGCTACCGCTCTGAAAGTCAATTCCATTAAATGTTCTAACTCTTCTCTAGCTGCCACAAACAAAACAGCAAAGAATCTGGAAGACAGGGTGAGGGGGAAATGAAATATTTGGGTGCATAGTCAGGTGGAAAGGGAAGAGTATTGTTGACTGTTGAGGGAGAAAATAGGGGAAGGAGAATTTTCATAAAAGAAATGTGGGTTACTTCCATTTCCAAGCAGGACATAATTAAATTATGGTGTCTTTTATAATTCCACTCATTCTGCTCCTGCCAAATCACCTATAGAATAGAGACAATCGTGCTTGAAGAAATGCTGAATCTTCAGAAGTTGATGTTTTAAATGAATTCACCATGGATAAAGTAAGCCCCAGCTTTCTACATGGCCCCCAGAATTTCTACAGCTTAAAGGTCTAATTCATAAAAATGTTATTAAAGTACATTATTTATACCTGCTTTTTGTGGACTTCTGCTTTTATTCATGACTCTCTCAGTGTAAGGCCGTAATCACAGGCAGAGTGTAAATGGAAGCTTTAATTCAATCTGAACTAAGGCAAGAATACTGTATCACCACAATAAAATTCCAGTTATATTAATTTAAAGGGTAGGATTTATTGCACAAGAGTATCCTCTTTAAAAAAAAATGAAAAGAACGTTTTTCATCTTATGACCTCAAATACTGACTTTCATTCTGAAGTTCAATGTAAGATTGACTAATTGGCATGCACTTTTAAATGAAATATTTATTCAGCGACATTAGGAAACCGAGAAACTTGGATCCTGAGTTGTGATCTTATTGTGACTACAGGTTGATGTCTGATAAGGGCAGGTTGATGTCTGATAAGGGCTAAGAAATATTTACAAGCAATCTGTATTTTAATTAACCCATTTTCTGGCACAGACAATTAGCAAATGCCTATTCAATTGTCTGGCATATGCATTTTTTAGATAAGATGGAAAACGCCCTGCTATGTAAAATTTCTCCCAGACCAACTGAAAGTAATGATACTTAAATCAAAAACATCTTTATTCAGAATTTGAAACACGATTTACATATTTAATATGCATAAACCTGTAGGAAAAGGCAAAGTGGAACTCAATTGGTTTATTTCTAACTCTGGAACTATCACAATTGGACTTCTTGACTTTCTCCTTCTGACTGGATGAGCAAGTGTAATGGTACACCACAGACACATTCAGACAAGAGTGTGAATACATTTCTTCCTACGACATGAGCTTATCTCTAGGAGTCATGAGAAGGGGTTCTTTATAAATTATACTTCTAACACTGAAAGTGTTGTCTTTGATCTTGTAGGTAAAAAAAATCTCTATACCTAAGGGAATGAATTAATTCTTATATTTAATAAGATGCAATCATTAGTAGACAAGTTCAGCATTCACACTAGAACTATGCATTGAATTTCTTCAGCATAGAAACGATCTCATAATAGTTCTGGGTAATGAAAATCTTTGAAAGCTTGGCATCTATACTTGTGAGGAGAGACAAGGGACAAAGAGAAAGGTATTTCAAATATAAGGTAAATAGCACTACGAATTGAGGATAAAAATTAGTCGATTTCCATCATCAACCTTACTCAAACCTAAAAACACTGAGTATTCCATTTCGACAATTCTGTGCTTCTATAGCACTTTGTTTTTTGAAATGAATACACTTACCAGAACCATGTCCAGGGATATCCAGTTGTTACGTGGCTACAGTGAGGCATTTGAGATTCCTTCTGCTGTCAGACCAAGACTTTCTCAGATCTCTGAAAAAGAAATCTTCCGTGGAGAAGTCTGGAAGCACACATGCCATTCTCTGTGGCACCCAGAATTTCTGCAACCTCTGGGTGCAAAAAACCTAAGCATCCTTGTTGATATAACCACTCAGAAAGGGCAGTGGAAATTATGTCCCCAACATACTGCCAGACAGATGTCACCAAGCTCCAAATGCCTGCTGACAAGAAGCAGATTTGAGAAACTTTTAAATCAAAACAGATATCATTAATGGCCTTAGGGTATTATTTCTAATGACATTGAACATACGAAAAGAAAACAAAATAGTAATTCTTTTAGCTTACCTGCAGTATTTTTTCTCAGAAATGAGATTTTAATTTCATATATTACTATCTTACTTTAGGCACCAAGCGATAGCTTGGTTCAGAAAGCTCAAACTATCTTGTTCATTTGATAAACAATATTAGCAACCTACCATTTTATGCATTTACTCTGAGCCAGGCACTGTACGGAGTGCTTTGTAAACATTAGCTCACTTTGAAGGAAGTACTATTATTTTACAAATGAGGAAAATAAGGCTTAGTGAGATTAAATCACTTGCTCAAAGTCACAAAGCTATCTGGAGGTAGAACTGACTTAACAGTAAAGGCTTCGTTCAAATCTTGGTTTTTCTTTTGTACTAAATTTTCTTCTCTAGAAAAAGAAGAGGAAAAGAAGAAAGCTGAGAAGAAAGTGACTTCTGAAACAAAAAAGAAAGGTAAGTAACTTAAAAACTAACACACAAGTCAATTAAGATCCCTTTACAATGCTACTGGCAAAGCTCTTGTTTTCTAGAAAAGAATGAGTAATAATTAATAATTATATTGTTATTGTCAACGAACATTCTTGAGATTTATAACTATTCCAAATAAAGTTGAAATTGATAAATATTTAAAAAGAAAAGTCATGCCTTAACACTTTTTACAAATTGTTACTGATTGAATCTTTTTCTTCCTGGGGAGTGGTGCTTAATTCTCTCTAATTCAGTACTTCGTTTGACTGCAAATACAAATATAAGAATTCCTATTCATTCAGTTTAATGAAAAGTGTCTATCAAAAGGACAACTATAGAATGTATAGGGGGGAAAAACTAGTTGATTGGTTTGCTGTATTTTGTTACTATTTGAAAACAGTGCATCTGAAGTCCCAAGTGAGCTCCAGAGATTTCTGAGCTTCTGGCATGCTTCCAGTGGCCTGATAGCCCAGAGAACTTTCAATATATTCCTTTTAATGTCTTTCAGAAAAAACTATTGAATTATACCATAATTAATAATGGCATTTAATGTTTCCATTGTCATGAGAAAAAAATTTTTTTGAGCTTAGCAAAAATTTTCTCCCTTCTTGAAGAGAAAACACACCAGAGCCACTATTCTGTAATGAAGGTGCTAGTTTACTCATATTTGGCATGACTATGGCACTGATTTCAGATTACTCTATAGAAGATGTGTTGGATGCCATAATGGCAGTCATGTGTGCCCTGACATATATGAGAATTAACTAGATAAATGCCTATAATTTTCCCATTTCACTACCAGAAAAAGAAGATGTCAAAAAGAAAACGGATAAGGACACTGCCATTGATGTGAAAAAAAAAGGTATCGTATTTTGTCTCCTTAGTCAGCTTATGTTCATGATGCTTGCTCATGAGAAGATCTTGGGGCAAGGTAAACAAATTGGGATATAGGTACTTAAATCTGTCCATGTGCAAGCCGTCAAAGCAAACATTGCACTAGACAAAATTAAGCATGCAAGGAAGACTTTACTCAAGGCTGTTGTAATAGAGGAGAGAGGTCACAACTCATTCTGAACTCAATTTCACTGAAATAAAAAGCAGGAGGCTTTTTATAAGCTGGAAGGGGCAGAGGGTTGTAGGCCATCTGTGTGTGCTAAATGGCCCACTCAAAGCAAAAGTAAACTTTTTTCTTAACTTAATGACTTCATGACCGGAGTGTAGTTTTACAACTTGGAGCAACACACCCCAAAGGAGTGAGATTCTTACTATCCCACGGAAACTCTGTGATTGGGTACTATTGTTCTTGATGATTACATTTCAAAGGGATGGAAAGAGCCTTTTAAAAAGATTTTTATCTCAAAGAAGCAGGGCAAGAATTTACAAATACAAGTCTTCTGAAGTAAATGCTCTTAGAAAAGGGAGGGCAGGAGCCTAAGGTCAGAAAGAAACCTGTCTAAGGTTTAGTGAAGCTGAAGAGACCTTTAACGCCATCTTGGTGAAGACATAATGAAAGTGAGAAGAGTTACATAGCATAATAACACCACTTTGCAAAGCAAAGAAGCTCAGAGAGAATAATGCAACCCATTAAGAAACAGCATTGTTCAACAGCTTAGAGTTTTGCTTTATACTTAGTTGTGCTTTAATTCTTGTTCAAACATGAATACCAACTTCTATTCAGGTTAAGCTTAAGTCTAGGTGAAAAAGATAGTTGTCTTATACCATGAGATATTATGGTTTGGTGTTAAGTGTTCTCACCCCAAATATTTCCTCCACTGGTGTCAGTGATGCTTGAAATTCCACCATTAGAGATATTCCATTCCTTTGAGTTATGAAGGAATTGTCCTCTATTAAAATGCAAATCTCCAAGGACCTGTGTATACGGGGTAGCAAACTAATTCTTCTCAGTTATTAACACTTAAAATGAATGAGATTTCCAGATCTTCTCTGTGTAATAATAGGCTGGAAACAACACCCTAAAAAATGAGGCAGTAGGTAAGCTTCAGTGAAGGAGAGGTTGAAGAGAGAGCTTCAAAGTAGGCCATTGTGTGGCGAGAACAGGATTGGATAGCATCAGGAAGACCTTTTTCTTCCTAGGGAGTATAGAGCCTATGCTGGGGTGGGGGGAACGTGATGGTGAAGGATCCTGGAAAGGGAGACGATAGGATGCCAAACTAGATACTAGAAAGTAGCAAATAGGAATTGCAGGAAATCCTCAACATCATGCTATAAGCAGGGTAAAAAAAAAAAATTATAAAATATTAGGAGTTGCATGATGGTACATGACTCATGAAATGCTCAGGAAGTGACCTCCAGGTGTTCTGTGGGTCTGAGAACTCATTGCCAAATACTTTGCATTCAAATTTTTATTATTAGGGATGGATTACTGTAGAGTCTGTTGTATTATCAAACACTCATTCAATTTGTTTGATTTAAAGCTTTCCTCATGTCCCTGGTGAAACAGGTATCTTATCATAAGAAAGGGAAAATGCAATTCTGACTATATGATGATACTGAGAACTTGGTTGCTGGGGTCAGTGTACCTGTGCCGTGATTGTGATTGGGTGCTAAAGGGAAACAAGGTTCTCCTTTCTGGGCCATCAGTTTTGCCAGGTATTTGCAGAAGGAAGTTTTGAATTGTAACCTTCAAAGTATTTGTTTTATGTTTGCAAATGCAAAATCAGAAAAATACGTTTGCCAAAACTCAGGATGTGTGTGGTTGTCATTTTGGTTTGGTTTCAGTTTTTTAGGAGAA
Source organism: Callorhinus ursinus (assembly GCF_003265705.2). Lineage (NCBI taxonomy): Eukaryota > Metazoa > Chordata > Mammalia > Carnivora > Otariidae > Callorhinus > Callorhinus ursinus. Next base: position 40,897,423 of record NW_027397068.1, on the reverse strand, counting down.
AGGCAACACACCTTTATGTACAGTGAGTGATGGGAAACTTCGGTATTTCTCTGCTACTGGGAGACCTGTGTTATTAGCCCAGCAGTCATGTCAAAGCGAGGTGGTATACCACTGGCAAGAGAACTGATTATGCCAGTATCACTTCCCACAAGGTCAGAGTTCATTCATCCACTTCTTAAAAGGCCAGGGCTCCTGTGCTCATCCATGGAAACAGAGAATGAACTGGGCAGTTGCTCAGCATACCTGGGAGGGCTGCTCAGCTAGTGTTGAAAAACAACTTTGTCCTTCTGGGAACCAGTTTTCCCTGTGTGTTTGTGTGTCATTTTCACTTTTGATGACAAAAAATACTGTTGGCTCTTAAAACTAGGAAATATGTATAAATTGTTTGTTTACGAGCGCTTAACCCCCAAATACTCAAACTTGTGTGTGTGTTTATGTGTATGAGTGTGTGTGAGAGACAGACAGATAGACAGATACAGAGGTTTTAACTCTTGCTTCTTTTGAGAGTTTAATAATTCTCCAACTGTATTTTCATGGGAGAGGCAATATGGTTTAAAAACAGCCAGTTTGAAACGTGAAAGTAGTAATTTCCAGAGATAATGAGAGAAATCGAAAATAACCTGAAATCTTGAAGAGCTGGGGCACATATGTCATTTCTTCCTAAAATAGTTGGAAGAATATGGCAGAATGTAGGATGCTACTACTCTAGCCCCAAAGAGTAGAAAATTTACAAGGCATAATATACGCTTAGATACTTATGGGTTTTATCATGATATTTTCTTATACTTATATTGACTTTTATATTATTTACATTTATATAGCATATAAAGTTACCTATATATTATTTTGTTATTTTATTTTATTACATTTATATATTATAATTATGTAGATGCAAATCAACCTAAGACTTAAATTCTATGATAAATGAGCCTCTACTGCCTGAAACTGGTAAATCACACTTTGCAAATGATCTATTCTAGGGAAAATGTGGGTGGGATTTTGCATGATATAAAATTGCCAGTTCACAAATTAATAATGGTTGGAACTGGGTAATTGGTGCATGAGGGGTCATTATAATAATCTCTTGTTTTGTATATATTTCAAGTTGTCCTGGTGCAAACAAATAGCTGCCACTTAAAAAACATTGTATGAAGTGGAAAAAAAAGTCACGAGGATATTTTTTCAGTGTCATGAGGTATGTTTCAGCCTGAATACCATGAAAAAAAGCAATCAAGAAAGGATATAAAACTTCTAAGAACCATCTCCCTATGCTTATATCAGACTTGAGCATTAGACATAACACGCCACTCAAGTTAGGACAAGCAGAAGGGCTTCTGTACAGGAGAGTGGATGCATACACAGGTGGTGGAAGGATTGGAAGAACTGCAGTCAAGGGGCTGCTCCTGGATTGTTGAGACCAGGGCAGTCAGCCGGTCAGGAAGCTGCTGCAGTCACTGAAGTTGCTTCTTGACACTCGCAGGCTGGACCCTGGAAATGTTGAGGCCAGCCGTGGCAACTGACTCACATCCAAATAACCTCCGTCAAAACATTTCTGCTTTTCAGTCTCCTGGAGGTGCATCTGACGGGTGGAATTACATCTACCACAAGTGAATCTGGAAGATGTGGGGTTTTGGCATTCCATTTTTTCCAACTGGAAGGAAGTTGAAAGAGGCTACCCAAGGTCTCTACCGTAAAGATACAGACATGTTTTATAAGCTAAGACTCATATAATAAGAGAAGGTGGTTGAAGTCCTGAATTGCACAAATATGGCTCAATCAAGCAGCGTGATAGAAATGCAGCAGTTTGAAGAGCCCACGAGACATACTTGTTCTTTACCTAAACCATAGATCAGAGAAGCATGGCTATTCTTCCTCTTTTTATTTCACAAAATAACATTTTTGAAGAAATAATTTTCTTAATGCTTGATGAAATGATAATGGTTAAAAAAAATTAAAAGTTGCTTTTCCTTGTAATGAAACAATTATAACCTGGAGAAAACGCACAGACCATCATAGAAATGGGTCAAAACTATGATTCGTTTCTCTCAGATAGGCCTTTTTGGAGTTATCAGTTATTATACACTTTTTGGAGTTAAATTCATTACCACCCTGTAATGTTTATGAGCCTATTAATTATGAAAATGATTTTGACATGATAACTGATAATGGCATAAAATCTTTTATTATTACACTTTACAACATGATTTTTCCCCCCAAGAATTATCTGAATAGTAGTATAAATTACAAGAAAGATCCTGAAAAACCAGATTAGTTTTTCTGGAACAGCTGTTAGAAGAGGGCGAATTCACTCATTCATTTATTCTTGCATGCATTCTTGCAGGAAATATTGACTTAATGCCTACCTAGTACCTACCAGCCATTGTATTAGGTGCTGAGTACACAGAGGTGGATAAATGAACATAAGCCCTAATGGAGCTTACAATTTGATAAGAGAGGCACACAGTGAATTAGTGAACATAATGTCCATAAATACAACTTGGAGTAAGGGCCATAGTGGAAACAAATTTGGGGTAATGACAGAAACCTAGGGAGCTATTTAAATAGATAAGCTTGTTAAAGCAGGCCTTTCTAAGAGACAACATTTAAATTGGAATCTGATATATTGGAAGGATCCAGCCATTGATGTGTGCATCTTTATGCGATGTGTGAATGTGAATATGATGAGTGTGTGTATGTGTGCGCACGCGTGCGCACTCACGCGCATGTGATATATATATACATACAATACGTCTGAGAGGAAGTACATGTGGTCAGAATATGCAGGGACATATGTAGGTGTTTGTATTTATTAAAAGTGTAATAGGGGGCGCCTGGGTGGCTCAGTTGGTTAAGTGACGGCCTTCGGCTCAGGTCATGATTCTGGAGTCCCGGGATCGAGTCCCGCATCGGGCTCCCTGCTCAGCGAGGAGCCTGCTTCTCCCTCTAACCCTCCCCCCTCTCATGTACTCTCACTCTCTCAAATAAATAAATAAATCTTTAATGAAATAAAATAAAAGTGTAATAGGAAACACTTGAAGGGTGTTAACAGTGTAAGAAAACATTCTGATTTATGTTTTGTACAAGTATATACTCATTTTGATAATGGTTAAGAGGGAGAAAAGGGAAGAGGTAAGCCAGTTAAAAGATGGTATCATTTATTGAGAGGGGAAGCCTATATGGGGAACAACTGTGATGGAAACAATCTAGAGTTTTCTCTTGAGTATGTTAAGTTTCAAGTGTATGTGACGTATCATTCGTATTTTGTATCAGAAACTATTTTAACTGTTTTATGATACCAACTCATTCAATATTTATAGTAAGTGAATAAACAAACCGTTCTAATCCTCATTATAAAATGAATAACCTAAGACACAGAGAGGTTAAGTAACCGGCCCAGCGTCACACACTAGTAAATGTCAGGGTCAGGATTTTAACCCATGTACTCTGAAGAGGCAGTCAGATATATGGGTCTAGATCTCAGATGGGATCCTGAAGTAAAGCTACAAATACAAAAATCCATATAGATCATAGTTATTGCCCTGGGCGTAGATGAGATTACCCAGAGAGATTGTGTCAAAAGAAAAAGAGAGTGGAATACAGAATCAAGACCTGGGGAATTCCAACATGTAGAGATTAGATAATGGAATAAAGCAAAAGAGGCTGAAAGGAATTGGTGGAGAGGTTAAAGGAAAAGCAAAAGAGTTCAGTATTAGAGACATTTCAGAAATGGATGGTTCAGGAATCACAAAGTCATCAACCTTGTGAATGTTACTTAGAAGCTGTGGCAGGAGGGCAGGAAAGAGGAGGGCACCTGCTATGGAGTGAAAGAAGAAAGCCAGATTGCAGTGGCGGTGCAAAATGGAGAAGAAAGCAGTGACGGTCTTTTAATTGTGTCTACATGAAAAAGTAGAGACTCTCTTTTGTCTTGTTTAGCTTTGTTTTGGGAGGTGAATTTAGAGCCTATGGACATAAACACAATGTGAGAGACTGATGCTCAAAGGGACAGGGGGTAAATGGAAGTCTAAGGGATAATTTAGAATTCATTGTTCGATGAGCACATGGGTGAAAAAAATAATCTGCTTTTTTGGAGATAATGCCACAGATGCTCCAGTAGTAAAAAGTTGGTGTTTTCAAGTTATGAAGAAGAATCTATCTAGGTTGCCTTATAAAAAGCACGCATTTGCAAGAAACACAATGTAAGATTAGGTAGCTCTGGTGATAAAACTAAAACTCCAATAGTAAATACAGGCTGAGTTGAAAGACTCAGTTTTAGAAAAAGACATATCAAAATGTTCTTGATGCTCACTGACTGGTAAAAAGTAAGTTTGTGAGGAGTACTTTAATGTTTTTAAAGAATTATTCATTCATAAAAAAACCCCACAAAACTCATAAGGTTATGCTGTTTTAAAGAATGCAACCTTATCTATTTCCATAGCATATTTTTAATTATTGTTTGTGACAAATACAATTAAATTCTGCACAAACTAAAATCTTTGACTATTTGATTTCATTTCTCTGTGTAAGTCTCCTTTTGTCAGTGAGAAATTGTAAATAATACTTTACAGAAGCATATAGCTTTGAATATGTCATTAAATTTTATGCCTACCAGACATAGAATAGCATCTATTTTCCTTTATGAATCTTTTGTAACAGATTGTTCGAGCTACTAGAGCTCAAAATAATTTACATGGCACAGATTACAGACCACTACAATAAATTAATATGTAATTAAAAGTAACTTCCTTGAAATATTTATATGTATAGATATCACTGGGTAAGATAATACATAGTATCTTTCATATGCTTTCACTGTTAAGTTTTCGTTTAAAAGAGCAAATTTCTATTTTCCAGACTTGTATTTTGAGATGATTATTATAGGGTTTTATGCTCGCTCTATCTCTTCTTCTCTATTTGAGAAGTACTTGGTTTTAGAAAGTTATCTTATATTTGAATTTTGTATTTTGCACCTATGTATTTGGGAAGGATTTGATGAATATATCAGCTAAGTATTATTTGTTAACCACTTTCAAACCTAGATTAATTTTTTCCAGAGTTCTATAAATTTTGTAGTAATCTAGTTAATATCGCGTTACAAAGAAATGGGTATTTCACACACTTTTGAGTGATATCAGGGCAATTATATTAATGCATGCTCTAAATGAAATTAGTAAAAAATTTATTGAGGCAAGTAAATAATGGGAAATCTGGCACAAATAGACTGGATCTAATTAGTAATTCCCCTCCTTGACTTGGGGTGCTCTGTAATTATAAGGCAACAGTATATGCCTTTCAAGTTAGCATTTTGTTCCCGTAAAGATTAGGTTGCAAGTCTGAGTTCAGATAATGGCAGCTTGACTATATTAAAAACATTTACAATGCTTGAATTCCCCAAAGGCAAAAGAATATATTTTCAAGTGTTTTGTAATCACAGAGATGTAAGACAATAGTTGCTTATTCTCTAGAGGGCAAAGGATTTTGTAATGGAACAATACAAGAACGTCTGTTGACCTGTTACTTAATATGATAGCTTTGATTACCTCTTCTATCACATCTGGATTACCCACATAGAAACTAAACTGCTTCAGAAAAGGTGAGGGAGAAGTAATATCATGCCATGCTGTGGTTTCTTTGGAGAAAATCCTCCATATTCTAGCTTTTAGTTTGAACAATGCAAAAGTGTGTTTGGGTCCAATGCTAACATGAAGCAAAGGTATTTTGATTTAAAAAAAAAATTTTAAATACATCTTAATCCTCGGAAAGGGAAAGGGCTTATATTAAAACATATTAGGCCTGGAAAAAAGGGACTGGTATACGAGTAACTAATTTTAATCTTCTTAATACTTACTATAGAGAATCAGAACTACTCTCCCAGTGAAGACAGAAAGAAATAAGCCCTAAATTTGAGTTGCATTTTGTGAAGTACTTTCAAGAGGGAAGATTAAGATACATATGAGAAAGAAATCAGTAAATAGACTACAAGTATTTCTTCTCTGTTTGCATGGGCATATCGATATTTTAAGTATTTCCTGTACCCATGTTAGATAAATTATTTTTAACTACAGTTTATATTCAGAATGAATTATTTTCTGAAAAAAAATAAGAAACAAAATAATTTAACATCAAAACAAAGTGGTCTCTTGCAAACATCATAAATTAAATTTTAATGAGAAGATATCAGAGTGGTACAGGAAGTGAGATATCAATTAGAAATAAGATATTTTTATTAGAAGATATGGAAGGATTTTGACCGGTTTGTTGGGGAATTACATAGCCTGAGTTTTCCTTGTGATCTGAGATAAACACTTAAGCATATAGATGTGAAATATCTACTAATTTTTAAAAATTACATGTCCTAAAGTCTATAAGATTTTTCATTCTGTGAAAGTAAAGCCTAAAAAACATTAAAGTGGTATTTCCTTCAAGTTCAGCTTCTCCCAGTTTACCAAAAGTGAATTTTCGAAATAGCTTAGCAAATTGTGCCAACATGTATTCTTTTTATCAAGAGCATTTTTAAAATAGTAACAGTTAAATGTATTCACTGTTCTCTCATTTAATCCTTACAACAACTCTTGAGATGGGGAATATGATGCCCATTTTATAGAACCCAGAATTGGAGCAGGTACGTAACTTGGCCATGGCTACCGGTTAGTAAAGCAGTAGGAGTTCACCGAAGAAATCCCACTGTCTTTTTCAACCCTCAAATATTTTTTTGCCAACTCTAGGAAATGATGATTGTAGATTGCTTAAGTGTCTTTGTCCTTTCTTTCTTTTCAGTTTTCCCTTATTAGTTTGAGGTCATATTGCAGACAGGCCTAAGCATCAAGGAAAGAAATAAAGGGGATATATTGTGAGTCTAATTCTTTTTTTATAGAAATCCTGCTTTCGTTCCTTCAGTCCCTTGACACATATTTACTAAGGGCATAATATTGGCAAGGAAATCTGCTAAATATTGGAGATAGATCAGTGTAATAGACATGGTACTTGTTTTTAAAGACCTTGGAAACAAGGAAAATACCTAGACATTTATAATGTACCGTGAGCACTGCCCCAACAGGGCAGATACAAGAGCTCCCACTGAGAGCAAGGCATGAGTATGGAAACTGTCTTTTTCCAGGTAGGTTGCCCATTAGACATTTAGAACAGGAATGCCACAGACTTATGTCATTAGGCATTTGACCTAGATGCATTTAACGTATTTTTAAACAGGATGGAGATTGGAGCACATAAAATTTTAACAGTGGTTTATCACTGAGGATACTTGCTTTCACAAGTGGCAGGCCATTTAAAATAGGGAACTTATTTATTTATCCAATTACAGTTCTAGAGTAAACTCTCTTCAAGGTCAGCTTGACCCAGGGGTAAAATGATATCGTCCAAATGAGATTTATCTCTCCATTTTTTTAGACTGTGATTCCTTGGTATTGGCTCAAATGATTGCAAATTGGCCATATCAGGTGCTGCCTGCCCTACACCCTCTCTTGTTTATGTCTTATGGGAAAAAGAATAGGTCGGCTTCCTGAGAGGTCAAACAGAAAACCTGATTTGAGTAAAACTGCTTCTATGGGCCCATTCCTGAACTAACCTTTGCGGTGAGAATGAAGAAATAATCTGTCTTAGGTTAGGGTTAGTTCCTATCCCTTGAGCAGAACAAATGAACTTTGTCCAAAATATTTGGACTGAAATTGGGGGGAGGGAGGGATTGATTCCCTTATAGCTAAATTAGTGTAATAAAACCACAATAAAATGGAGTAGTCACTACATGGGAAAAAAAACAAAACAAAATAAAAAAAATAAGAGTTCTCTTCAAGAAGCTATTTCTAGGTAGGGGAAATACATGTGATTTTAATTTTTTAAATTTATTTATAGGATAGAATAAAGGACAACTTTTTTAGTTGCCACCTATGGGGAGAATACTTAAGTATTTTAGAAAAGTAACTCAACATAGGGTAGTATAGTATGGAAAACAAGAGTAAATGAAGTTGCAGATTTCATTAATTAAAATATTATATCTAGAGAAAAGAATGAAATCCTTCCACTGTTCTTTGGATAAGAATCTTTGATTTAAAAAAAAAAAAGATCTTTTAAAACAAATCAGATTATATTCAGAAAAGAGTACTTTGGGACTATGAAATGGAAACAAGAAACCAGGGAGAACATCAAAGCCATATTAAAAACTTTGGTGTACTCTCTTATTTGGGTGTAGATTTACTCTTTATTACCTCTGAGAATTAGGACTCAATGGTCGAAAATAGGGAAAGATAATGTAGGATATTGAAGATCATGTAAAGAATCTTTTCGGGATTGCCTGGCTGGCTCAGTCGGAAAAGCATGAGACTCTTGATCTTGGAGCTGTGAGTTCAAGCCCCCCCTTGGGTGTAGAGATTACTAAATAAAATAAAATAAAAACTTTAAAAAAAGGAATCTTTTCAGTCAGTGAAGTCTACCATTCCAAGTATTCAAGCAGAAGAGGAGTGGATATCTCTCTGGGATTTGTGAAAATAAATCCTGTCAGAAGAATGATTATATTGAATTTAAGGAGACTGATCAGACTTAATTTTTCCAAAATTAAACATCAGGCTAAGTGAAACTGATGTCTAGATTATTTAACCTTGTAAATGCAGGGTTTTTTTTTATCATGATTTAAAATTTAGCCATCTGTCAAACTCTCATAATTGGTTAGTTATAAAGAAATACAATTTTGGTTAAGAGTTGATTCCAGGAAGTGAGGTCATAGCAAATGGTCATTGTATATAATCTGAATTCACACTCTCCTGATTGTCTACTATAGCATAAAATAGTGTTCCAAATCTAGTCAGAGAATGTGTTATTGATGTCCGCATAACCCCAGGACCCTGAAAAAAGGAAGTAAAATATATTATATATATGAAATGATGATTAATTGTCCTCAGGGTAAAAATATCTTGAGACAGCTCAGTGGAAAAATTCCAGTGATAATAAACTTAAGGTAGGAGGGATAGTATAACAGTTACTTATGGTGCAAAAGACAGGGTAAAAAGCTTTCAGACAACAAAAGTGTTCAGGTTTGAAAATAAGAATTGTGGTTATGTGTTTGGAGATTTTCCTCTTTAGTTGAAGGAGTCACAGGAGCTTATATAATAATTCCTTAATTAAAAGAACTCTTTTGGGGGCACCTGGGTGGCTCAGTCATTAAGGGTCTGCCTTAGGCTCAGGTCATGATCCCAGGGTCCTGGATCCAGCCCCGCATCGGGCTCCCTGCTCAGCGGGAAGCCTGCTTCTCCCTCTCCCGCTCCCCCTGCTTGTGTTCCCTCTCTCGCTGCGTCTCTCTCTGTCAAATAAATAAATAAAATCTTAAAAAAAAATAAAAGAACTCTTTTGTTTTCCAAAAAATAATTTCAGTCTCAAGAAAAAGTATAGCAATTATGTTAGTCACTGCCCATATCCTGTTAGCTATATTAATCTTAGGATATAAAGTCACAAAGATGAAAAAATGAAAAGGCTAATGCTAAAATACATCAAGAGCAGAGCAGATAAAAATAGTTGTCCTGAAAGACACTATGCAGATGTAGAGGTGGGTATATACTCAAGTTATACAAATCAGAGGACAAAGGGAAAAAAAACCACCATGGAACTGAACATGTGAAACAAGTCTACCAAGAGAATATGATGAAATACTTGGACCCTCTGCTCCCTAAAAATATATATATGCACCAAAGTTCTTAGGAATTTATATTACTTCCTGCTGTGCCTCACAGGCACAGGCTTGGGGGACATATGTTGAGTCAATGCTGAGTCTTTTGAAATGATCCTGCCCTGTGATTCTATTTCCTTTTTAGAATGTAATTCTACTACTAGTTGACTCTCATCTTTCTGAAACTACCGTTTCCATATGTTTTCCCCTTTTCTCAACTTCCACCTGTTTACCCTCCTTCTCCATTAGCTGACTATTTTGCTTCCTAGTTCTCTAAGAAAATAACAATTAGAAGAGAGCTTTTATAAGCTCTGACCTTTGAATCTACTAACATCCTTCATCTGTCTCTTTGTATCCTTAGCTTTCTTGGCTGAATGCAGTACAGTAGTTAAAATGTTTATACTTCTGGAACAACCTTTGCACTGGGCATAATATGCTATCCTCCTCTGCTAACTCAGGAATGTTGGTTGCTCCTGCACTTCCCGCCTCTGCAAATTCATCTTGACTTCTTCGACTGGTCGTTCTCAGCAGCATACAACATGCTACCCCATCTCTTATGTTTTTTTTTTTTTAAAGTCCTCCTGTTGATGGTGCATCCCCCTTAGTGCATCCCATCTCTCAGATCTCCTTTAGAGCAAAACTCTTCTTGAGTTGTCTACACTCTCCTTCCAGTATCTCACGTACCTGCTGTACTCAAGCTTTCGTCCCCATACAATGCCAGTTGAAGTTACTACTGACCTCCACATTACCAAAGCTGACTGTGAATCCTCAAGAGCATTTGACAGTTGATCTCTATTCACTCAGTCTCTTGGACCATAGTTTTAACCTCTCTCGTCACTTTTCCTTGGTCTCTTTTGCTGGATTCTTCCCTTTCTTTCTGGTATCTAAAAGGGGAAGCACCCCAGGACTCAATTCTAAGTGTCTTCTCTCTCTCTGTACTTACTTCCTATGTGACCTCATAGAGTCCCATGGTTTTAATACCAGCTTTGTGATAATGAGTCCCAAAAGTCTCCAGCTCTGATGTCTATCTAAACTCCACACCTATCTCTTTGCCTATTTCGCATTTTCATTAAAATACCATTTAGATATCCCCAAATTAATATGGTTTACAAAAAACCCCCACAAACTCAAATTGTCATACACACACACATACACGCACCAGAATATGCTCACTATACTTAGCTTTTTCTTCTTAACAGTAAGTTATCACGTAGTTCTTTTTTTTTTTTTTTTTTTGCTTAGACCCAAATCTTCAGAATCAAATTCGATGCATTTATTTCTCCTCCTCAACCTATTATTAAATCCTGTCACCCTCACTTTTGAAATATGTTTGGTAGCTGATCCTTTCTTACGATTTTTAAGAATCACACCAGTTTGTGCACCATCGTCTCTGACCTCTATATGTAAGATTGCACTACAAAACAACCACAACAACAAAACCCCTAAAAACTCCAGCAATTTTGGCAAAGTTTATTTCTTGTTAATGCTATGTGTTGAGAAAGTGTTAATGTGTGTTATGTGTTAATGCTCTACTCAATGTGTTAATGCTCTACTCATCATAGCTACTCAGGGACCTGGGCCGATAGAGACCTCACTTCCACCTGCATCCACCTTATAGAGGCTTACGTCTCAGAGTAAAATCTGAGTTCTCCACAATGCTGTAAAAAAGGCTGTCCATGAACCACTGGCTGAAGATAACTCCAGGGTAACATTTCTCATGCAGCAAGGTCATTAACTGAGTTTCTAACCACGTGCCTTTTGCCATTTCAATGTGTTTGAACAAATTTCTTTCATTTCCAATAGAACCCATAGTTTCAGCTTTTGGGTCTCACAAGTATGTGCAAATTTTAATTTGCTGTTCCAACTGAATTTTAGCCTCACTCAAATTTTATCAAAATGACAGCTATAATCAATGTGTGAGGTCTTTTGCTAGCAAGTGGTTTTAATAAAACCACAGGCAGAAAGCTAATTAATGTATGAGTTATTCCTCCTTGTGTGTAGAGAGCTTGTAAAAGTATAACACACATCAAAAGCCAGGATTTCAACTTTATTATAAAATGGTTGCTAAGAAAGAATTTAGCCTTCATCAGAAGGACTGGATGTGTGAAAGTCAGCACAAAGGAAGTAGACCAGAATAACCAATTCGGAATGGGAAGGGGAGGTAAGGTAGGAAGGAGTTAAACACTGCAGCTCAAGAGACAGTTTTCATTCAGTTTGATGCATCAGTAATACTAGGTATAAAGTATCTTCATGTGCCATTGAATTCAGTTAGGTAGAATTCATGCATGTGATCAATTAAAAACTCTATGTTCTTGCCTGATGAAAGACTGTATTGACAAACAGTGGCAGTAGACAGTTAAAATCCTCCCCTCTGGTACTTCTCTGTTCTTATCCTGCTCATTTCATGTATGGCTCTTCCCTTTAACTCCAACCACGTTGCCCAAGTGGGGGTTCAAATCTTCATCACTGATCCACCTGCCAATGACCTTAGTTGGGCTGGAGTCTTGTTCACAGACTTTTTAAAAAAGACAAAAGGAAGATAGTCTCTTCTTGTTAGGTGGTTAAATTAAGTAATGAGAGCCCAGGAAATGTATTGGTCACATTTACACCCTTGTTTTAATGAACAATCTTGAAAATAAGGCTGACAAGTAGAAGCAGAGGAAAGAATGATGGCAGAATTTTAATGGGATTTCAAGTCTAGGATGCAGGTATCCCTGGAAACCACCATCCACTTGACCTCCTGCAGTTAGGTTACATCATTTAATTAATTCCTCTGTTTTTTCAAGTTAGTTTATGTGGGGATTCTATCATTTCCAACCTACATGCTCATTATCAAATGAAACCTCCACACAGGTTTAGAAGAGTTGTAGCAATTTAAAAACTATTAAATCATGGGGGTAAATAACAAATCATATCAGGATTTTGACAGATCTCACCTTGCTACACAAATTCTTATGAGAAAAATAATTCTCCTCTGATATTTATTCATACATGCTTATTATATGGTGTCCTGCTTTTGAGAGTATATATATATATATATATATATAATTTTTATTTAATCAGACTTAGAAATAAAACTATATTTGTCAATGCAGCAGTTGGTTGCCAGAAAATAGTATGGTACTATAATTTAAAAATTTTATTACTATAAGCAGGGTGACTCTCATTTATTTTATTTTGTAAATAAAAGAGAAAACAAAACCCAAATGATTCTTTTAATTCTATTCTGAGTTTAAACTTGCCTTTCTTTTTGACTTTCAATTTGAAAAGATGGCATTTTATAGCTGGAGTATAAAATTAGCTACATGTTTATCTCCCTGAACTATTAATAAACATGGTGAGTCAGCCCAAGACAAATTAGAGATAACACCATATCCCATAATGCTGTTACATGTATTAGCTTCTCTAGTTATTATAGTTAGAAAGAACTCACTCTCCTTTCTCTTACCTGGTCATTCATAATTAATTCTTGTTACACCTTTTTGTTATTTTTTTCCTAACAGCTGCTTGAAAATACATATCCTCTCTATTATAATTTGCATTATCTATTAGAAATCTAGGAGGTTTTAAAACCTATAATTGTCATTATTGTGATAAACAGAAGATAATTAGAGGAGTTTGTAATCTAGAACTTAGCCTTAGGTGGTTAAGTCCTGAAGACATCAAATGCTTCTTTCATTAGCTCTAAGGCTTGTTACATAACTTTGCACAATTTTATTTGACTATTTTATCTTAAATGACTCCTTGTAAAATTGAAGCAATACTGATTTGCCATTGGAATCTTCATGTGAAGATCATGAACACTTCATCAACTGTTTTTTAAAAAATATTTGGAGTGCCCACTACTTTGTGGGGAACATATTAGGTCTTTGATTCATCATGATGAATTCAATTCAAACTAGTTATTATGTTACCTTGCTTGGGAATCCAAGGGGAGGAATAAAAGTTATTATCATGGCTTTCTTTTTTGATCTCTCTTTTCCCATCTCTCATCAATTTATTTCTTACCTACAGTCTCGTGTAATTTCTCTATACCCTGTAGCAAGATTACTTTTGTTACTCCTGAGGAGGCTACCTAGATTAGGTGGGAGAGGATGAAGAAAAGCCCCAGTAAAGCATGGAGAGAGAGAGAGCAGCATGGGGAAGAGTGGGAAATGAAATTTGAAGCCAGGTCCTGATCTGTCAGTGGCTAACCATGATTGCCTTTGAGGGCACACCTAGTTAATTTACACTTCATTTGGCTGATAGTGGGGAGCCATTGAAGGTGTAAATACAAGGGATTGATATGATCATATATATGTTTAAAAATATTAACTTGCCAATATTTTATCAGAGGAGAAAGACCAAGAGAAATACAAGTTAAAAAGCTATTTTAATAAATACTGTAGAGTTCAGATCTATTAAAATACTGTTGATGAGAGGTAAGGAGGATCCGATCCAACATGGTATATTTGGAAGAGATAACCATTCAAAACTTTATAGAAGATATGGAAACTGAGGTTCAGAGCAAGAGAAAGAAAAGATTAGTATTTATTTAAATTGGTTTTTAGCAGATAAGGTTCCCCAAAGAATTTTGAGATCTCTGCTTTTTCTTCATTTTTTAACTAGAAGAATGTTGTTCATAAATAGATGCAAAAGAATCAGAGGAAAATGGATTTCTTCCTGTCATGATGACTTTTAATAACACACTTGTTTTCATGTTGGCATTTAAGATGGTTTGTTACATTGATATTAAATAATGTGTTGGGGCAAAGAATATTCCCCCTCGTTTTTTTTTTTACCAACAATTAAAGTTTTGTTTCATTAACTTTTAATGTTTTTTCTTTGTTAATCTGGTTGTCCCTAGGTTAAAAGGAGTCAAAAAGTAAGAGAGACTATCTGTTTTGTTCAACACCGAATATCTAACACCTAGAATAATGCCAGTATAAAGCAGATGCTGAATATGTTCAGCATAAATAAAGGAAGCATCTTCCATCAAAGGAGAAGCATTTTCAATTTTATTTCCTTTCAAAAGGATTTGCCTCCTGTCAGTGAAGTTTCCACATCCACTTTGTCTTTCTCTATTCACTTTTGTTCACTGTGGTCATGTGGAGAAAAACTAAATATTGTATTCCCAGTCTCCTCTGCTGTATGTGGAGTCTTAATTAGCTTTTCAAACACATTGCAGATAAAACCTATTAATCCTCTGACCTTCACTGAATTCAAAAGTTTTTGTGTTAATTGTTTTGGGATAATAATAGACAGTTTTGCTGTTAGAAAAGTCATGGCATCTCTTCCAGGAAAACAGTAGAACCAGGAAAACGACTTGAAAGGATGTGTGTATCTAAGCTGCCATCCTTGGCCATTATTACATGATGAAGAGTCACTTCTAAACTTTATGGAAACCATTTGTTTTCTTACAACTATAATATCAGCCTTTAAAAAAATGAATTCTATCCAAAGGCAGCAAAGATAGAAATTAGGTCACTTGAGATAGTTGTCATTTTATATACTAAAGCCAAAGGGGAAAGATCTAACATTAATTGTCTCCCTATTATATTCCCAGCACTTTCTTGTTTTATCTTCTTAAAACTTCAGGACTCCCTTTCAAATGAGATTTGATCATTCATGTCAACGTTCATTTCTGCTTACAATGTTTCCATCACTCAGGTGCTGAAGATAAACTGATGAAATCACCACCCACATTTCACAGATGCACAAACAGGATCACATATTCATTTGTTTTCAAGAATAGAAGTTCCTACTGCCTATATGAGAATTAATCATTATTTGAACTCTGTTTTCTCTGATTCCAAACCCAGGGTCAAAATCTTCAGTGATCAGCAGCAGCTGAGAGGCAGGGGGAACATCAGATTACCCAGGGTCAAGGTGACATACATATCAGTTTGCATCTGTTGTACTGGTATAATTATTAATCACACTCCCTTTCATTTTTGCAGATATCCAGTATAGACAATTGCATCCCAGCTTTTGAAAATATTATTTCACAGGGATTTAGATATGATGTTGAACATCAGAGCCTATCACTTCCTCATATATTATGACTTAGTTGGCTTGGTATGGGGCCTACAGATCTGCATTTTAAAATGGTCCTATGCTGCCAGGTTATTATATTAGTTGACTATGGCTGCCATAACAAAATACAATAAAATGGATGGCTTTGACAACAGAAATTTATTTCTCCTACTTCTGGAGGCTATCATTTGCAAGATCAAGGTGCCCAGCAAGGTAGGTTTCATTCTGAGACTTCTCTTGGCTTTAGGCAGCCACAATCTCACTCCGTGTACTCACACATCCTTTCTTTGGTGTGTACTCATGGAGAGAGGAACCTCTCTGGTGTCTCTTACAAGAGCACTAATCCTTTCAGTCCAGGGCCCCACTTTCATGATCTTATCTAAGGCTCACAAAGGCCCCATCTCCAAATACCAGCACATGGAGGGTTAGGGCTTCAGGGTTAGGGGTGACAAAAACATTCAGTCCATAACACCAGGTAAAGAAAAATACTCATTAAAGTTTATAAAGGAAGTAGCCATGAGCACTGAAACAGAATCCTCTGCCGGGAATCAGAAGCCTAAATGCAAGGTCTAATCCAGCCACTAGCTGCATGACCTTACGCAAGTCTCTCATTCCAGGCTTTGGCTTTGCCTTGATAAACTGAGAGGTTGGAATAGCATCAGAGGCTATTTGTTGAGGTCGGGGACCAAGCTGGAGGAAGGAGTACCTTGGAAGAGGAGACTTTGTCAAACTACCTGAGATTCCATGAGGCTCTTCCGTGGGAATTGGATACGTGTGAAGAGGTGATGATCACTGCCCTTAGGGTGTCAACGTTGGTGATGGGAGAATGCCCGTCACCATCGCTTATGCTGGAACAGGGGAAAAAAAGGTTAGAAACTTGGGTAAATGCTCCTTACTTTTTCTCTCTAAATTTAAACATTTTTTAAAAAAACTTTATGATTGGATTTAGCAATTTCTTGATGCAATAACTTGTCTGTCAGCTGTTTAGTTTAACTACACACACACACATACACACACACACACACACAATCTGTGAAACAACAGCTGAAGACATATTTGATGATGTGAGCACAAACCGGTGTTTTTAGTCTCTTTCCTACTGAGTCGCTGGAGGACAATAGTGTGAACATCCACCCTTCCTTGCCAGCTGGCTTGTATTCCTACACCAGGGAAATAACTGTCACACTTACCCTGCCCATTATGACAAGCTGCCTCTGGTCGAAATTATTACAGCATGTCCTTATTAGTGTCTGAATCCTGCTTCCATTTGTGCATTACACCTACCCAGTCCTGGATGAGTAATTTTACTTGTGAGAGCCAAATAAGCAAAATGTAGAATTAGCCTTGGACAAAAATAGCTGTTGTTACAAACGTGATTTAAGGGCTGAAATGGTTCAGATCATCGTCTCTGGTGTCTTTGCTTAACAAAGGCAGCTAGGAGGGGTTATTGGTCTCAGAGGTGGAATATCACTGTTAACTCTGTTGGAAAGAAAGTGCTCCTTTGGCTACTTCTTCTTTGTCCACAGGGCAAGTACCATACTAGGAGAAACCAGAGAGGCGGTACGTGCAATAGGCAGTTTTTGCCTTGGAAGGTTTTAGGGCAGTATTTTTCTTTTTGCCCCTTGCCAGCTGTCTTTCAGTATAGGTTGAATGCAAGTGCTTTGCCTTTGACATTGTGCATTTAAATGCCAGCCCCTGCAATTTACAGTACAAAAGGGCAAAGATACATGGGGGAATGAGGGAAAAAAAATCTTCTCTCTTCTCATTGGTTGACCTTTTTGGTTCTGCTTTATATAGACATTAAAGGAGCCTCTATGACCATATTTCCAATTGCGAAACAATACAAAAACAACTCCTCATGCAATGTTATTTATATACATTTTTCCTAGCCTTCATGCATTAGAATATAAAGAATACTTGCATCCTTGAGTCTGTACATCAAAAGCCATTGCTGGGGTGCCTGGGTGGCTCAGTCCTTGGGCGTCTGCCTTCAGCTCAGGTCATGATCCCAGGGTCCTGGCATCGAACCCCGCAGCAGGGCTTGTTGCCCGGCAGGGGGTCTGCTTCTCTCTCTCCCACTCCCCCTGCCTGTGTTCCCTCTCTCGCTGTGTCTCTCTCTGTCAGATAAAGAAATAAAATCTTAAAAAAGAGAGAGAGAAAAAAGCCACTGTTATCTCAGTTAGTTGAAAGTAAAATCATATTGCATTCTGTGATTTTGGTGATAGGGTCAGAAAACATTAATATCCGAAGAAATATGTAACAATAAAATGGTAATTTTGTATATAGGAGTTTAGGCCAACAATACTTGAATTTGAAAGGTATGTTTAACATGCCTACCTCATAATTTAGAACATTTTATTTTATTATTTTTAAAAAAGATTTATTTATTTATTTTATAGATTGAGAGAGAGAAAGAGAGAGAAGGACAAAGCACATGGGGGAGAGGCAGAGGGAGAGGGAGAGAATCTCCAAAAGACTCCCCGCTGAGTGTGGGGCTCAGTCTCACAACCCTGAGATCATGACCTGAGCTGAAATCAAGAGTTGGACGCTTAACCAACTGAGCCACCCAGGCATCCCTAGAAAATTTTATGTAATATATCATAATAGATCTTATGAAACAGGTATAAGAAGAAACCTAAGACTGGGAATGATGCTTTTGCTATGTAAATCTGCATTCTTGACAAATGATTTATGGATTTCCCACTTCTCGCTAGATGTTCCTTCCTTTATTCATTCACTCATTCATTCATTTGCTTATGTGAGTCTTACCATGAGAGTCACCCTTCCTGATGCCTTTAAGAATAATGGTAAAAAGACCAAGTCCTTGCCCTTATAGAACTTCACAATCTCATAAAGGAAACAGACAATAAAAGGAATGTAGCATGATATCTGGGAGTGATAAGTGTTTTGAGGAAATAAGAGGGTAAGGGAGTAGAGAGTAAGGAAGCTGCTGTTTTTTGCAGGGCAGTCTGGGAAGGCCTCTCTGAGGTATTGCTATCTGAGCAGAGATTTGAACGAAGTGAGGGAGTGAGCTCTGCACACATCAGTGGAAAGAGTTCCATGTAAAGGAAAGAGGAAATGTGAATGCCCCAAATATCAAGGGACAGTGAAAGAAGCTGTGTGGCTGGAACAGCATGAGGGAGGTCAGAGTGGTAAGAGGCGAGGTCACACAGAGTTGTGGAGATCTGCATCATGAAGGGTTTTGTCCCAAGTCGGATGGGGAGCTTTTTCAAAGGGTCGAGTACAGATGAGTTTAAGCAATTATACAAGTGAAAAAATAATTAGAAGGAATGATATAAATATTCCTCATGTCCTCTGGGGGTTAGAAAAGCTGTTTAAATTGCCTCTTGCTCTGTCCCCTCACCTTTAGTGACATTGCAGTCACTGAATTTTGCATATAAAATCTTCTCTTCAGAAAAGGAAAAGGCTAGTGCCATCTGATGGCCACACTTGTGAACATAATTCTCTTATCTTAGAGTATTTGCAAAAAGGAAAGCATTTAGGCCCAAGGGTAATAAAGCTTTCAGTGATACTCATTGCCCTAGGTGAGTTAATCTCTTGAGTACATATAGAACAAGAATGAATTTTAAAACTCTGCGAAAATACTGGCTGATGCAATTCTGTGCTTTCAACAATTTTTTTAGTTCAGTCCAACAAAGTTATTTTTGTCTACATATATAATTCCATTCATGTAGTATTAGATAAAGTTTTGTTCAGTTGAAGTGAATCTAATGTCTATTCACCAGTGAGGTACCATCTACCTTTCTCAAGTATATGACTAAAATCCCCTTGAATCCAGAGAAAAACTACCCCATATTCTCTTATTGTGGGAGTTATTTTGTAGTGTGATTATTTGGCTAGCACATGGACTTCTTTTACATAGCATTTACCTAATAAATGTAAATGAATTAACAGGAAAGAAATAACTATGTTTTAACATTACATAGCATATTATCTCAAGGGTTGTGGACTCAGGCATCACGGCTTTGAGTTTTGGCTTAGTCGACACAAGCTTGTAGAAGATCACTCGTTTCCTCATGTGGAGAGACTACCAATTCTCTGCTCAAGAAGGTGTTGTGCAGATTTAATGAGAAAAAGTAGGTAAGATGCCTCACATAGTATCTGGCATATAATAAGCAGGCAATGGGATGATCATTATTTTTATCATTATTATGGGTTTTGTTTATACTGCTGGGTATGCTGAAGGTCAAATTATGTCTTGTGGAAAAGTTACCTATGAAAAAAACAAGCAGCTTGTAAGGATGGTTTAGTCTGATTATTCAAGAGGCATTTGATTGAATACCTCCTTTGTAGTAAGCACTGTTCTGGCATATCCCACAAACATGTGCATTACTGAGAAGTATTGAAATTCCATGAGGGTAAGCCTTTGGGTGTTTAATTATTGTGTTTCTAGAGCCTAGAGAGGCATGTGGCACAGAGTAGATGATCTATTAATACTTGCCGAATGAATGAATGAATGAACGAATGGAAAAATTTCGAAATTATCTGGGCTTACCTCTTAGCTGTGTAACTATTTTAAAAATTGATTTAAGTTAAAGTTTCTGTATGTAGATACATGGGAAATGGAATGATATTCAAAATTATATTATTGTCATTATATTTTTACCTAGGAGAATGATGTCAGTAGTAATGCTATCCTAGGGTAGTCATTTCTCAGCAATAATGAAAAGATTCTTGCATTACTACTTGTGAACAGGATCCCTAAAGAGGCAAATTTTGGTACAACCATTACACAAATCACCAAATGTGTATATATTGGCTTTTTCCTTATTATGTACTGTGTATCATTTTAAATTTAGTTTGCATATATACTTACTTATTTCCTATTCAACCAGCTAACTCTAACTCACATATTTTAACTCTCTAACTCACAAATTTTTCCAAGTGTTCCTATAGATCCTGTATAGTGATTTTTTAAAAACTTATTTTGTGGTTTAGTCATGTTTCAGTGGTTCTAGAATTTTTAAAAACTCTATAAAAAAGGATCGCTTAAACTTAGTGTTAACCTTGGTCCATATTTCAGAAAGTATTAGTAAAAGATGATTTATTGGAACCTAGGCCAAGTACTAATCACAAAGACCTAGCATAGGTTCACCAAAATTAAGACTTGAAAATTTATCCTTAATTCTTTATCAGGTAGTAAACTGGAAGATCAGAAAAATCATGTACACAGTGCATGTGTAGTGAAACTTTTGAAAAGGTGCCTTGTGATATGTGATTAAAAGGGAGAGAATGGACTGAACACAAGGGACTACTAGTGATCCCAAGGACCTCTCCTTACCAACACCTAACAGTGTTGAGTTGACTTATTGAGCCTGGTAGAGAATGTCATGGTGTCTACAGAGCTTCACCATTTCCTGACAGTCTGGATTTCATCATCCTTGAAAAAGAGAGTGACTTGTGGCACTACTGAATATTTCTTTATTTGTAGGAAGCCCATTCATGATTCATCAGTGGTTTGTGACACATTTGATATCCTATTAGGCCAGCACATCTTCAAAGTCAATAAGATTTATAACAATTTTGTGTGGAAAAGAATGCTTGCTGGGACCTATATTCACTTGCCAGCTGGCTTTATCAAACATCACTCGTTGTTGAGTGCTTTCCTTACAATGCCCTACTTATTCTTCCAGGATGTCCTTTTTTTTTTTTTTTCAGGCTGTGAAGTCATCAATGCAATCTAACCAGAAAGAATTAATACCTCTCCTTGAGTGCTTTAGTTACTCCTAAGTAACTTTGAGTCATGGTACTATACTATAACTGTTAAAAAAAATTCTCATTTTTTAATAATCATTATTTTCTGGTCCTTCACCAAGTTACTATTTCAGATATAGTCCCAATTAGAGTGGTGCCTATAATTTGAGGATTTGATGTCAGAGATTACAGGTCTGTAGAGTTCTCTGCACTTGAAGCATTTTTGAGAATCTCTTGAGGAGTGTATACAGGGTGATGTGTTCAAGCTTTGGCTCAGCAAGCCATTCCCTCCCTCCGCCAGCAGTTTTACTCCCAAGACCCACTGGCTAGGAGCCTGGGATGCTTATGTGATTACCATTACTTCTCCCCTTGCCCTCAGCACTGAGAATTTGTTGAGCACTGTGTGATAAAACCCTTTAAATGATGTTTTCACAGAATCTCATTGCACAGGTTCTAAGCTTTTTAAAGACTTTTATTTTTATAAATCAAATTTCACCATTAAATACTATTTACTATCTTTTGATTTCTTATATTACTTTTTTTAAATCTTATTTTCTACATAATGTGATTTTTCATTCCCAACTGCCACCTCTCCATCAAGTAAACATAGATAGTGCAATGCTTGAACAAAGAGAGTTATTGAATGTTTTAGACAATTTTTTGCATTCCAACCTACTGGAAGCTGTCAAATTTTAAATTAGGTAATTGCTAATGCCCCAGTCATTTTCCTTATTTCTTATGAGTTTTTTACATTATGTGTATTCTTATTTTTCTGGTTTAAAAAATGGATATTATTTAACTTAAACTTCTAACATTTTTATTACAAAATATCCATTCATGAAAATTATTAAAAGCTACATGTTAGAGTTTTGTTAAGTTTTTAGATGAACCCTTCTAAAAACTTCGTGTAACCTTTGATAAAGACATAATCAGTAATGATCAGGTATCTTGTTTAAAGAATATCGAGATCAAGAAGGATGTTTACAACTTCATCAAAAAGCTATGCCAAAATGACTGGAAGATTCTGAAACCCCCCAAAATTTTTTAAATTAGATGACCTATTAGCAACTACCCGTTAAATTTTCTCTGTTGATAGAAATGTTCCATATCTGTGCTGTTGAAAATGGTAGCCAATAGCTACATGTGCCTTATAACATTTGAAATATGACCAATGCTGTTGAGAAGCTGAATTCCTACTTTAATTTAGTTTTATATTTAAAAAGTCAGATGTGGCTAGTGGTGCCTTATTGACCAGCACAGCCTCCTCTTTAAATTCACTAGTCCTTTCTTTGCCTCCCACCCCACTTCCTCGTTTATCTGAGATCACAGACACAGAATATAAATTGTAGTTTTAGTTAACACAGAAGTCAGGGTTCCTGTACTTCCTAAGAGTTGGGTAAATTTCCGTAGTGTGCTGTTAATCTGGCTTTTTGGGAGAAAACTATAGCACTGAATTAGCATTTGCTCATTTCCATGGTGTAAATAATCCCACCATGGCCAATATGAAGCTATCAATGTGAAACTGATCAGCTGGAGAAATTTCCGAAAATATAACCGGGTTCTCCTAAGCTGCTACGAACTGGATCTAATGTACCGATGCCCCATAAAAATCCAAAGCCTGCCCTCGTTTTCTTCAAAGTACTGGAGCTTAATATGCTCAGGACCACCTCTGGCTGTGAGCTCTGTTAGTACCTATTTTGTTCAGTTAGTAGGCTGGTTTGTTAATCCTCCTCATGCTGTCCAGCGCTTTTCTTTCATTTCCACAAAATCCATTCACACAAACTATGTATGTGAAGAGTTGAATTTTAAAAAAGGAGCTTATGGATGGTAGGATGCATGTCTGTGTGATGGGGCAGGGATCACTGCATAACATTAGTAACAAATACAGATTAAATATGGACTATTTCCTATTTAATGTCCTTTGGACAGTCTCCAGTGCCCTTTCTCAGGTAGCCTCCATCAACCTGTCATCTCTCTAACTCTCATCCTCCTTTCTGTTCCCCTCACTTGTCCTCCCTCACCTCCTCACTTTTGGATGGTCTCCAGGCATTCCAAAAGTTCTCACTAAATCATGAAAAGTAATTCCATTCTCTCCAGTCTCTACTCTTAGATGCTCCTCTTAATATGCCAGTTCATCAAGTTGTGTGAAGGGCCCTTTATTTACTGGGTCAACCTATGTTATAAAGCATTTATTCATAAATTCAACAACGTTTATTGAATACCAGGTATGTGACAGGCATTCTTTTGGGTGTAAATATCAAATTTGACCTTATGTTACATTAGAATGGAGTGTAACAATTGTCAAAATGCCTAGCACAGTGCTGAAATATGTTAGCAGGCAATAGATATCATTTTATTACATTGTTAAAGCAAAATTTAGAAACAATAAGGGAAAGGAATACAGGATGTGAACTTCAGAAGGATTAAGCCTTTGCATTTCTTTATTTCATCTATTCCTCTTAATTATACACCCTATTCCAAAGCTACCTTTTCAATTATGGTATTTATGACCGTCAGATATGTATAAACAATGCTGTAACCCATTCTTATTTTAGCAAAATTATGCATAAATAACTATAGTTTAATTAGTGCAAACATATCTTTCCATTGACCTGTATTAAATTGTTATTGTCACTGTTATAAATTCCCTAGCTGCATGTTGTAGGTACACAGTAAATATGTGTAACATTTGGGTTCAATGAATGAGAAACTACAATAAGTAAAAAATACAGTAAGTGTTGTAGTTCATCTTAATGATATATTTTGGCTCATTTTGTTTCTTTGTTGATCATTCTTTTAGTTTTCTGTATAAAGTTATTTGGTAATTTTGGCAAGTACATGAACAATATTTTTATTGCCCTGTGGCTAGGTGCCTGTGGTAGGAGAAGGAACGCATTGTGTGTGCGTTACTGCCTACACTTGGGCATAGAGACACGTCTTATCAAGTCTCTCTCACACCTGCCGTCTGCTCTTGGTCTCCACCGCTTCCGTTCTAGTCCAGTCCACCATTACCTCTAGTCTGGAACACTGCTTTATTCTTCTCAGCTGGTCCTCCACAATCTGTAATTCACATTAAACACATACTCTACATTACATAGTCTCATTGACTGCATATCTGATTATTTCACTGTCTACTTACACCTGTCGAAGCTTTGTCTAAATACTTTGTCTTTAGGATGAAATCCGAATGTAAGGGTTTCAGTGCCTTTCTTGATCTATCTCTAGCTTCATCTCTTGATAACCACTTTCTTACACAAAATTATATCCAATCACTTAAGTCATCCCATTTTCTCATGCTTTTGGGTTTTTCAGAAGCTTCTTTCTTTGTTCGAACCCTTATCTTCACCTCTCCATCTGTTCGTTTTTGAATAACTTTTATTCACATGAAAGCATCTAATTCTTATTTTCATAAAATCTTGTGCCTTCCTGCACCTCTGGGTAGGTATGTGCACCCCCCCATCCTATGAGTTCCCATAATAAAGTATTCAAAATGGAATGTAGCCCACATACTGGCTATTTCATGGTCTCTTGCTAGATCTGAGCTCTGTTTTTTGTTTTTTTTTGGTTTTTTTAAATCACCTCTCTGTTTTAACTGACAGAGCTAGGCACAGTACAAAGTGAATATTATGCCTCTGTTCAAAATTAAGGTGAATTAAATACTGTCCATACCCAGAATTTGTTTCTCTGCCGGCATTCAAAAGCGACTGTGAAGAAAGCATACATTCGCAAGTGCCTATTATGTTCAAAGTATTGTGCTCGGTACTTTACATATGTCACCTCATTTAATCCTCACTGCAGTTTGAGCCTTTGAAAACCTAAGCATGCTCAAGGGTATAAAATAGTAAATGGCAAAGCTGGGATTCAAAACTTGCCCTTTTTGAGTACAATATTTATGTTCTTTTCACCAATCCACATGCTTTTGAAGGTCTGTGAAAGCTGAATTGCTGGCGACTATCCATCTTGTTGACTGAATAGAAGAATATATGTTAGCAATCCTTGTAAACTGAAAATATTCAACACAGGTACAGTTGACGATAGGTACTCACTACGTATCTATTGACTGAATCACCAAGTGACTGGATAGTGTTATTATTGTGATTAGTGTTAGAGCAAAGCAAGGAGTATACATTCTTAGGAGTAACATCACCTAATGCATGTTCTCATTAATGGGTATTATATCAAAGAAGAGTTATATCATCAAATATGTTTAGGAAACAATGAGTTAACAGATTGTTTCACTACTATAGAATTTCTGTCTGGAACATGTTAAATCATGGTGTAATCCTAGAAAGGTAACATCTTGTATACAGTGCTTCTCAGAGTTCTTCGAACCTTAAATTCTTTTTGTGGAGAAGAGTATCTGTTGGACTAGCACGGCATGTATCCTACTTTAAAGTGTAATAAATCACATGTAAAATCATTTTACTCAGAGTGCCTGGATGGTACATCCAACTCTTGGTTTCGGCTCAGGTCGCGATCTCAGGGTTGTGAGACTGACCCCGTCAGGCTCCACGCTCAGTGAGGACTCTATTTGAGATTCTCTCTCCCTCTCCGTCTGTCCCTCCCACTCATGCTCTCTCTCTCTCTAAAATAAATAAAAAAATCTTTAAAAAAAAATTTTACTCACCAGAGAATATTACTCTTTTTCATTATATTACTCTTAAGAAATGCATTCTGTAGATTCAAACAAAGAGTATGGATGGCTACTTCTGAAATTGTCAAGTATAGAAATTAATTTACATATGTGGGTTGCAAAATAACTCATTAATATTGTTACTTCTCTAAGACAGAGAAATCAGAGTTTTCCACTTTATTAGGGGATATAAAATATGACTTCTTATTCAAGTGATTACTTACTATTATTCATACTGAGATGCTTCACTTATATTCAGAGAGTTTGGTGATTGAATATTGTACATGTGATGTTGTGTTGAACAAAATAAATAACACTGAGCAAATAGGTATTAAACACTATCATAAGGTCCTGTTCTAAGCATTTTCAATGTATTAACTTATGTACTAACAATGTGAAACCAAGTATCATTGTTAACATAATTTTTCTTTTTTTATTGAGGTATAGTTGACATATAACATTATATTAGTTTCAGGTGTACAACATAATGATTTGATATTTGTAGATATTATGAAATGATCACCACAATAAGTCTAATTACCATCTATCACCATATAAAGTTACAAAAAATAGTTTTTTTCTTGTGATGAGAATTTTAGGATTTACTCTTTCCCACTTTCAAGTATGCAATGCACTATTATTGACTAGAGTTATTACACTGTATATTACATCCCCATGAATTATTTTGTAGTTAGAAGTTTGTACCTTTTGACCCCCTTCACTTACTCCCACGCCCTCTGACAACCACTGTTCTATTCTCTATATCTATGAGTTTGGTTTTGTTTTGTTTTTTTTCTTCATTTGTTTTGTTTTTTAGATTCCATATAGAGTAAAATCATATGATATTTGCCTTTCTCTTATCTTACTTAGTGCACTTAGCAAAGTTCTATCCAAGGTGTCATAAATGGCAAGATTCCATTATTCTTTAAGGCTGAGTACTATTCCATTGTGTATGGGTGTGTGTATATATGTATATATCAGTATACATATGTATATATCAGTACCCATTCATCCATTGAGGAGCACTTAGGTTATTCCCATGTTATGGCTATTGTAAATAAAAACTGCAATGAACATAGGGACACGTATGTCTTTTAAAATTAGTGTTATGTTTTGTTTGTTTTATTTTCTTTAGGGACTCAGAAGTGGAATTTTTGGATCATATGGTAGTTTTATTTTTAATTTTTTGAAGAACCTCCATACTGTTTTCCATAGTGGCTGCACCAATTTACATTCCCATTAACAGTGAATGAGAGTCTACTTTTCTCTATCTTTGCCAGCACTTGTTATTTCTCATCTTTTTGATAATAGTCATTCTGAAAGATGTGAGATAAAGTCTCATTGTGGTTTGGATTTGCATTTCCCTGATGATCAGTGATGTTGAGCATCTTTTCATGTGCGTTCTGGTTATCTGTACATCTTCTTTGGAAAAATGTCTGTTCAGATCCTCTGCCCATTTTTTAATTGGGATTGTTTGGGTTTTTGCTATTGAGTTGTATGAGTTCTTCATATATTTTGGATATTAACCCTTTATTGGATAAATGATTTGCAAAAATTTCTGCCATTTAAGAGGTTGCTTTTACATTTTATTGATGGTTTCCATTGCTATGCAGAAACTTTTTAATTTGATGTTGTCCCATTGAATTTATTAGTTCTAACAGTTTTAGGGTGGATTCTTTAGGGTTTTCTATATACAAAATTATGTTGCCCACAAATGGAGACAGATTTATTTCTTCTTTTTTCAATTTGGATGCCTCATTTCTTTTTGTTGCCTAAGTGCTCTGGCTAGGACTTCTGATACTACACAGAATAAAAGAAGCAAGAGTGGGCATCCTTGTCTTGTTCTTGATCTTAGAGGAATAGCTTTCAGCTTTTCACCACTGAGTATTATATTAGTTGTGAACTTGACATATATGGCATTCATTATGTTGAAATATGTTACCTCTATACTGACTTTGTTGAGATTTCTTATAATCATAAATGGATGTTGAACTTTATCAAATGCTTTTTTTGAATCAATTGAGATGATCAGATGATTTTTTAAAGATTTATTTATTTATTTGAGAGAGAGAGAGAGCACACGGGGAGGGGCATAGGGAGAGAGAGAATATCAAGCAGACTCCCCACTGAGTGCAGAGCCTGAAGTGGGGCTTGATCTCACAACCCTGAGATCAAGACCTGAGCTAAAACCAAGAGTCTGGAGCTCAAGCGACTGAGCCACCCAGTCTCCCTGAGATGAACATATAGTTTTTATCCTTCTTTTTAATGTGGTGTATCATGTCACTTGATTTGCAAATGTTGAACAATCTTTGCATATCTGAAATAAATCCCATGTGATCATGATTTTTGATTCTTTTAATGTATCATTGAATTAAGTTCATAAATATTTTGTTGAGGATTTTTGCATCTATATTCACCAGAGATGTTAATCTGTAATTTTTTTTTCCCTATGGTGTCCTTGTCTGGTTTTGGTACTGGGGCAATGCTCCTCATAGAAGGAATTTGGACGCATTCTCTTTTCTTCAGTTTTTTGGAAGGGTTTGAGAAAAATAGGCCTTAAATATTCTCTGAGTGTTTGGTAGATTTCACCAGTGCAGCTACCTGGTCCTGGGCTCTTGTTTGCTGGGAATATTTTGATCACTGATTCAATCTCCTTACAAGTAATGTGTCTATTCTGATTTTCTATTCTTTCATGATTCAGTCTTTGATGATTGTATGTTCCCAGGAATTTACTCATTTATTCTAGGTTGTCCAACTTGATGGTGTATAATTGTTCATGGTACTTTCTTTTTTTTTTAAGTTTTTTAAATTTTATTTTATTTTATTTATTGAGAGAGAGAGAGAGAGAGAATGATAGAGAGAGAGCATGAGAGGGGGGAGGGTCAGAGGGAGAAGGAGACTCCCTGCTGAGCAGGGAGCCCGATGCGGGACTCGATCCTGGGACTCCAGGATCATGATCGATCATCATCGAAGGCAGTCCCTTAACCTACTGAGCCACCCAGGTGCCCAATTGTTCATGGTACTTTCTTATGATCCTTTGTATTACTGTGGTATCTGTTGCAACTTGCCCTCTTCTATTTCTGATTCTATTTATTTGAGCCCTCTCTTCTTCTTGATGAGACTAGCTAAATGTTTGTCAATTTTATTTCTCTTTTTAAGGGTCTGCTCTTAGTTTCATTAATCTTTTCTGTTATCTTTTTAGTCACTATTTCATTTATTTCTGCTCTGATTTTTGTTATTTATTAGTAACTCTGGGTTTTGTTTGTTCTTTTTTCTAATTCCTTTAGGTGAAAAATTAGATTGTTTATTTGAGATGTTTTGTTTGTTTGGTTTTTGAGGTAGGCTTATATTGCTATAAACTTGCCCTTTATAACTGCTTTTGCTGCATCCCATATATTTTGGTATTTTGTATTTCTATATATATTTGTCTCAAGGTATATTTAATTTCTCTGATTTTTTTTTTTGTTGACCCATTGGTTCTTCTGTGGCGTATTTTTTAATCTTCACATATTTGTGATTTTTCCAGTTTTCTTCTTGTAATTGATTTCTGGTTTTACACTGTTGTGGTTGGAGAAGATGCTTGATAGGATTTGAGTCTTCTTGAATTTATTGAGACTTGTTTTGTGGTCTAACACGTGACCTATTTTGGAGACTATTCCATGTGCACTTGGGAAGAATGTGTGCTCTGCTACTTTGGGATGGGATGTTCTCTATATTTGAATTATTTGCCAATGTCACACAACTATTCAATGGCTCTCTTCCTCGGTTTCCTCATCCTTAAAATATATTGATGGGGTGATCCACATGGGGCATAGGAAGATCCTGAACCCACTTCCACCACACACACACACTGAATCTACAGTTACATATGGAACAATTCTCTCTGAAAAATACCTGAAAACTAGTCTAACAACAGACTATAAATGGACCACTCTGAGATGGGTAGAAGAGGCAGAAATGTGGTCTCACCAAAAAGCCCACCACAGTCAGAGGGAATCTCACAAATCTGGAGCTTGTCCCTGAAAAGTGAGGGGTTTGTGCTCACATAAGGCACCTCAACCCTTGGTATCTGCATCAGAGAGAAAATCAATAGGACTTGCATCCTAGAGACCAAAAGGCTGTTGAGAGCTGAGTTAAAGAGTTTGAGTACAGATGCATTTAGTACAAAAGCAGCACTTTGAAAAGTGTTTTGACTATATATGAAGAAGATTCACATTGGGAAGGAAACAAACATCGAGATCCAGGAAACCCAGAGAGTTCCAAGTAAGATGAACCCAAAGAGATCCATACCAAGAATCATTATAATTAAAGTGTCAAAAGTTAAAGAGAGAATCTTAAAAGCAGCAAGACAAAAAAACAACTTGTTACCTACAAGGGAATTCTCATAAGACTCTATCAGCAAATTTTTCAACAGAAACTTTGCAAACCAAGGGCACATGGGTGGTTCAGTAAGTTAGGTGTCTGCCTTCAGCTCAGGTCATGATCCTGGAGTCCCAGGATTGAGCCCCACATCGGGCTCCCTGCTCAGCAGGGAGTCTGCTTCTCCCTCTGCCCCTTGCCCTGCTCATGTTCTCTCTCTCTCTCTCTCTCTCTGTCTCTCTCTCAAATAAATATATGAAATCTTTAAAAAAAAGAAAAAGAAACTTTGCAGACCAGAGGAATGGCACAATGTATTCAAAGGAAATATATGCTGAAAGGAAAAAAAAAATCTAACAAGGAGTACTCTACCAAGCAAGGTTATCATTCAGAACCGAAGGAGAGATAAAGGGTTTTCCAGATCAGCAAAGGCAAAAGGAGTTCAATATCACTACTGGCCTTACAAGAAATGTTCAAGGGACTTCTTTAAGCTGGAAAGAAAGGGCACTAATTAGTAACAAGAAAACATATGAAAGTATGAATCTTACTGGTAAAGGTAAATATATATTAAAGGTAGTAGATGAATCACTTGCAAAGATAGCATGAAGGTTAAAAGACAAAAATAGTACAACTAACTATACAATATTTAGTTAAAAGAAACACAAAAATATGTAAAATGTGGAAACAAAAGCATAAATGTTGGGGGGGAGTAAAAAGTTAGAGTTTTGGAAGGAGTTCAGACTTAAAAACAGACAAATGAAAAGATGTTCAACATCAACAATCATCAGGGAAATGCAAATCAAAACAACAATGAGATTTCACCTCACACTTGTTAGAATAGCTGTTATCAAAAAGACAAGAATTAACAAGTCTTTACTAGGATGTAGAGAAAAGGGAACCCTTGTGTACTGTTTTAAAAAAAAGAGTGCTTGCAAAACCCTATGGTTAATGGATTTCTTTATTGAGATATAACTGACATATAACATTATATTAGTTTCAGGTGTACAACATGATGATTTGATATTTTTATATAGTATAAAAATGAACACAACAGTAAGTCTAGTTACCAGCGATCACCATCCAAAATTACAAAACAAGTTTTTTTTTTTCTTGTGATGAGAACTTTTAGGATTCACTCTCTTTGCAATCCTCGAGTATGTAATGTGATATTTTTGACGATAGTCATCAGGCTGTACATTACACCCCAATAACTTATTTTGTAGCTCGAAGATTGTAACCCTTGATGCCCTGTTGCTCCCAACCCCTAATCCCTTTCCCATCTAGCAACCACCATTCCATTCTCAGTATCTATGAATTTTGTTTCGTTTTTTCATTTTGTTTTTTTGATTCCACATATATATGAAATCATGCAGTATTTGTCCTTTTCTGTCTGACTTATTTAACTTAGCATAATTTCCACAAGGTCCATCCAGCGTGATACCAATAAAAGCAAGAACCCCAGACCTGCCTGCTTACTCTCTCCCTCTCTCTCTCTCTCATTCTCTCTCTATCTCCCTGGCAACCTCACTGTTTGGCCCCAGATATGCCATGTAATTTCCAGAACTTCTAAGTAACAAACTGTTTTTTTTTTTTTTTCAAAGTTCCCTGATGGTTGTTGCTAAGGGCGTCTTGCCATCATAATAAGAACCACAAGGGCCAGTCTATTCACAGCACTGGTTATTGATAGGCTGAGACTGACACCAAAAAATGTAGGCTTTCTTTTATCTGCATCCCAATTCATGTTCACTAATGTTGCCAGGGACTATCTAGGTAACAAAAGAAATTCTCTCTTTCTTTTCTTAATGCTGAGGTTTAGTTCCTCCTTTTTAAAATATCCTTTCTTTGACCTTGTTGAAACCAACATTATTTGGCTTGTTCTTATACCTTATTACTAATATTTTCTCAATGGAAAAGCAACTTGAGGGGTGCCTGGGTGGCCCAGTTGGTTGAGAGTCTGCCTTTGGCTCAGGTCATGATCCTGGGATTGAGCCCAATGTTGGGCTCCTGCTCAGTGGGTGTCTGCTTCTCCTTCTGCCCCTCTGCCTCTCCCTGCTTGTGCTTTCTCTCCATAATAAATAAATAAA
The DNA here is from genome assembly GCF_003265705.2 of Callorhinus ursinus. NCBI lineage: Eukaryota > Metazoa > Chordata > Mammalia > Carnivora > Otariidae > Callorhinus > Callorhinus ursinus. The sequence continues at coordinate 40,864,950 of NW_027397068.1, read as the reverse complement.
TAATATCTTTAAAAAATAAAATAAAAAGAAAGAAAGAAAGAAGAAAGAGAGTACATCCATTTGCTGAGTTTCAAGGTGAATTATTTTGACCATAATTTACATTTAAACAATTTTTAAATTTTTATTTTCACTTCTCACTAACACCAAACAGATTCTTCTGCCCCAGCCAGATTGACTGATTATCCCATTTTGCACCTTTTTTCCCCTCACCCCTTTTGTGGCTCTATACTCTATTTCTCCTTCAAGATTTATCTATATCCTACCTCCTTAAAAATTGCCAATACTAAAACTCAGATTACTATACCCTTTATTTAACATTTTTCATGTAGTGCCCCTAAGGAGTGGAACTAGTTCTTATATTTATTTAGATGTTGTGGTGCCTTGTTCACAGTGAGCACACATGCAATAAATATTGAAGAAAGAATGAGTGATGGACCTCAGTAATTATTTGGAGAAATATTTTCTCGTTTAATATCAAATTAGGTGTTGTTCATTCCCTACACTCTGTTCAACCTGAGAACAAAATTTAGCAGAAAGTGTTTGCTTAAAAATACACCTCTGAATTCTTCCTCAGATTGTTTTATTTAGGGCACTTTGTTAAGGATTCCTTCTTTTTGGAAATCATTCTAACTTATCAGCATAATAAATTTGCATTTTATAAACCTTGCTATTTTTACAAGAAACTTAGATTTTCTTTGAAGCTGATTATAACATCTTCAGATTTTGACATCAGCCATACTGTAGAGAAAAATAAAGACTCAATGAGTCTGAGCAATTTTATGAAGATAATTGCTACCCATTTGGTTTACAATTTTCAGGTATATAACAATGATTTTTCAAACACCTTGTCTCCTAATCATTATTCATTTATTCATGCAAAAACATTTACTGAATGCCTTCTCAGTGCCAAGAACTCTGCTAGAGACTGACGATACAAATAAGAATAAAACAGTCTTTGCTCTCAGTTTTTTCCTTCACTATCCTTATTATTTTTTTGTAGAATTACATTTACACTTACAATTCTGTTTATTTATATAACATTTCCAAATTGGGTAATTAGATAAAAAGGGTGTGCATTTCTTATTTTCTAGAAAAGTGAAAAACAGTATGATAATATTCACAGACACTGTTTACTAATGTTAGAACATTAGTGACTGGTATTTTTTAAGGACTGAACTGAGACCGTTCTCTTCTATGATATCATTTAATGAGGAAACCCTTCCCCATTCTATGTGTAAGTTGTGTCACTTAATTTTTAAGGCTGAAATTTTAACTAGAATGTGTCTGAATGGTCAGAAATTCTGTTTTCATTGTGTGTGTGAGTCTGTGTGGTGTATAATAAAGTAGCTTATATTCTCAATAAACTCCTTATTCTCAAACACCTGACTGTCCTTAAAATTTTTTTTGTTTTGTTTTATTTTGCATAAAGAATCAAAAACAAACCTTGCTAAAGAAATAAATCATTTATAATAGGAAAGCAATAATTTTCTAAACTATAACATTTATTTTAATGAAAGCATTAAATAGTTACTTGAGTCTTTTTTTTTTTAAGATTTTATTTATTTATTTGACAGAGAGAGACAGAGTGCATAAGCACAGGGAGAGGGAGAAGCAGGCTCCCTGCTGAGCAGAGAACCTGATGTGGGGCTGGATCCCTGAGCCAAAGACAGACGCTTAGCCAACTGAGTCACCCAGACACCCTAGCTATTTGGGTCTTAAATGTATTAAGAAGTGTATGCTTTTCCTAAGAGAATTGGTTCAGGTTGGTGGTCAGAATACTTGTTTTTAAAATATTAACAAAGGAATAATTATTTCATGGTAAGAGAGGACTACCAATATAAGCCTCAGTAATAAAAAGAAATAAATAATTAGAAAATGCTATGAAAACATAATATAGGTAACCTTTTCAAATACTCTTACTAGTGTTCATAGTCATTGATTTTAGAAAAGTGCTGTGGAAGGTAGAAAGGGACCTGGAGTGGTCAGCTGGGGCAGATTTATCTGGGACTCCTCTAAGATAGGTGTCTCTCTAGCTGGCATATCTGAGAATGCAACCTCATATCTTCCCATGATAATATTGCATTTCATTGTTTTACTAGCTGTGTGGCAGGGAAGCTTTTTCTTAACCTAATGGAGTCAGCCTTCTCCTTAACATGCCTACACACACACACACACACACACACACACACACACACACATACACACACATATATAGACATCTTTATTTTAGGATAGAAGGCCAAATGATCTGTGTCTCATTTATAACATTTATTTATTTTTAAAAAAAATTCCCTTCTTTTAGTCATTTAAATAAATTGATACCTTGGTCTTCAGCTCTAAATTCTAAATTCCTTTTTACCACATTCTATCCAGATAACCAGGCAATGCCATGATTGGGGAATGTACATTACTCAACAGTGAATATTCTGACTGAATTTCAAGATTTTTTTCCTATGCTCAATTCTCTCCATATAATATAAGGAAAAGCTGATTCCATGTGTAGAAACTATAAATAGATGTTGACTTACATTTAATGAAAACATCAAAGTTCTTTTTTTTTTTTCAAATTAAGAAATGCTTAGAATGGTTTTGATTAAAATGATAGTATGTTTTTTTAAAGATTAAGAAAAATCAAGGGAATATTTTAGCAGACATTGAATAATCATTTTTTTCTGAATTAAACTCTGTAATGCTAAGATATTAAGTTAAAAACTACTTTGATTCTAAAACAAAATACATTGCTTGATGAAATAAAAATTTCCTGGGGGAATAAAAGAAGCTAAATTATGCTACCTATTGTAAATGATGCTGCCAGTTTATTTAGATTTTTAACCTCCAGCAATAACAGATTATTTTGATAAATTATTCATGTTACTGCATTGTGCACCTTTTGCAATTTGCATATCTGGCAGCAAATAGGCCCTCCTTTCAGGCTTCAGTCCCCTTGGTCAGACAGGATGGCCAAAGGCTGCTTCATGATTAATTTCATCTCAATAGGGTAATTGTCATACTCAGATGAAGCAATGCTTCTGAAATATGCTTTCCTGGAGCTATGAAGTACAAGAGGCTTAGCTTAAGCCTTTTAAGCATATAGTAACTTTTAGCTTAAATGTTAACCTTTCTCTGTTTCGGGAGTATCTATATCTAAAAATAGTAAGTTAGATTTTATAAGAATAGAAACAATGATTTAAGGCTTAATTTAGCAGTTCATTATATTGCCGGATGATTTGACTTTAGAGTCTAGTATCTTAGTCAAAAAAGGTTGTATATATTTTGATAGATCAAGGTTTCATATTGCTGGTTCAAAGGTTAGCTGCTGAGCCAGTAAATATTTCTTTCTTTCCTGGTTTGTGGAAAAGTTATTCGACTTTTTTGTTTAGTTTTCTCACCTAAGAACAATCTAAATGCTTCCCATTACCAGAATTAGCAAGAGATGGCTTTGGAGATATGTTTCTGTTTCTTTTTTTTTTTTTTTGAAAATTAATGAAAGAAAATTGATTCATAATTTGAATCCTAAAGAAATGTTTGGTTCATGTCATGCTTTTAAACAGAATTCCTAAATTTCCAAATCCATGCAAACTGTTGTAAATTTGTTTGAAATAGTGAAATTCTAAAAAATTCCAAATTGCAGCCAGGGTCACACTATAATGTAGTGAAAATAAAGTTCTGAAATTTAAAATTAAAGCACTTTTGCATATCATATGATAAATGATCAAAAAGAAAAAGTTTGAATTATTTTTTATCATCTTAAAAATGAAACAGTCTTAAATTTAATGACTCATTTGAAACTGGTCAATTAGATTTTTTTACACTTTTATAATTGGATTTTTTTATGCAATCAGTTGCTTACATGTTTTTGAAAGAGAGTTTTATTTTGCTAGGTGCTAGAGTAATGAAGTTGAATAAATAACTCATCTGTGATCACAGGGAATTTATAGATTAGTAGGAAGCTATAGTTTTGTAAGTAAATAATTAAAAAATAATCACACACTGAAATAGAAATCTGTACTGCTGAGTCCAGTGGGCTAGTTATGGAGAAATGACCAGGATGAAGACCAAGTCATCAGGAACCATTAACTACTTGACCACCTGCTGCCATTCATTCTCCTGCTTTTGTCAGATTACTCACCTCTTTTTCCTTCAGCTCTTTCTTTTGTATTTTGCTGTTTTGTGAAGAGATTTAAATGTTACTTAGGGATTATTGATTGTTACTTTTGAAAGAGAAAATGCTCGCTCCCAACTTTATTTTTTTTAAGATTTTTTAAATTTATTTTTGAGAGAGAGAGAGAGAGAGTGAGGCATACAGAGCACACACGCTCAAGTGGGGTGGTGGTGGGGAACAGGGAGGAGCAGAGGGAGAGAGACAAGCAGACTTGTTGAGCACTGCGTTCCATCACACAACCACGAGATCATGACTGGAGCAGAAATCAAGTTGGAACATTTAACCTACTGAGCCACCCAGGCGCCCCCCCCCAACTTACTTTAAAGAATAAAAACATTAGGGGTACCTGGGTGGCTCAGTTGGTTAAGCATCTGCCTTTGGCTCAGGTCATGGTCCCAAAGTCCTGGGACAGAGCCCCCCCATTGGGCTCCCTGCTCAGCGGCAGCCTGCTTCTCCCTCACCCTTTACCCCTCCAGCCCCCTCTTGTTCTCTCTCTCTCTCCCTCTCGCTCACTCTCAAATAAATAAATAAATAAATAAATAAATAAATAAAATCTTTAAAAAAAGAATAAAAACATTACAAATGTAATGATTTATTTTGAGGGGAACTGGAGGTTTGCTTAGAAAATATTTAAAATGCAAGTATGATCACTACAATACTATTCTTCATCTACTGTCCGTTAGTCAAAGATCACCACTGAACTCAGTGTAGCAGTCCATTTGCTGTTACAGTTATGTGAAGGGGCACCTGGCTGACTCACTTGGTACAGCATGCGATTCTTGATCTCAGGGTTGTGAGTTTGAGATCTACACATTGGGTATAGAGATTACTTAAAAATAAAATCTTAAAAAAAAACTAAAATGTGAAACTTACATTTGAAAACTCAATGGATTTATATTTGACATTAAAAGAAGTCAGTATAAAGAATCCTATAGATGAAAAGTTTATGATATTAAACAAATATTTAAACCTGTATGTGAAAATTGTTTCCTTAACAAAACATTTGCAGACTCATGATATTTTTTCAATTTTGTAAATCGAACTATTCCATTTGGCTTATCTGTTTCTTGACGATTTATAGAAACACATTTCAGGAACCTAAGGATACCAACTTCTCTGATAATTTTCTACTAAAATATTTCCAAGTAAATTATACTGACATATTAATCCAGGTCCATCCTATCTCTGATTTTGCAGTCCAAAATATTATTTATTAATTTCAGAATTATTATAATCTTTAGTTGAATTTTCTTATCATTCTGCATTTTTATTTAAATCATTCTATTTGATCTCAAAAATGTAACTATAAAAATTATCAAATAAAATCTTGGGAACAATAAAATCATTTGCATTTGCCATAATAAAATTTTCATTTGGGAAGCAAGTAGAGGAGGTAGTGGGTAATACAGAGAAAAATAAGACTGGCCATCACTTGATAATTATTAAATGGGTGTTAAGTACATGCAGATCATGATACTTTCTTCTTTAGTTTTATAGATATTTAAAATTTTTCATAATAAAAAGTTAGTTTCTTTTGTAGTTGGCAGTAATAAAAGACAGAACAATTATTCATAATAAGAATTTATATGGATTTGATGTATTTTCACTCTTCTGCAATTTTTTGATGTGGCCTTAATGCTGTTCATTTATGGTCTCAGAGTTAACTCCTTCCTTAAAGCCTTGTAGTTTTGAAAACTGAAATGTTGTACACAGCAGATATCAAATCTCCTTACCTCTTCATGGGTCCTCAATAGATTTGAGACTGATGTTGGGTGAACGCAAGTTGGCAGACTTGTTGGAAAGCATTTGGTTTTAAACTGTTAATTTTTACTTAAAAGCTTGAGATCAGAGAAAGAGTAGATGGAATTATGAAAGACAAATAATATTTTACTGCTACAGAGTTGGGAATTAGCTTCATTAAAATCATTCTTTGTGGGGGGACGCTGTCTGTAGAATGACCCCTTTAAAATAACACATTTTACCTGGGAACATTATCTAGAATTTATCACTGTGCATTAGTGGATGGGTGGATTTGGGGGAGGTGGAGGGGTGGAGAGCCATGGCATAGCAGAAAAAAGAGTCCATAGAGTATGAGTCCTTAAAACATGCCCACTCAACATGCACACAGCCAAACAGATAATGGGTAGGGTTAATGAAGATGTGACTCTTGAGAGATAAGTCTGTCACCTGTCAGGATACTCAAATGGAAAGTGCTGAATATTCAGGGGCATGATCTGACCACCCATCGCTGAAGGAGAAAGCATCTGACAGAGTAACTGAATGATCAACGGGAGAAGTAATAAGGCCCTAAGAAAGTTCCTCCTAATTCACAGTTGAGTGTTCTGGGTGGTGAGGTAGAATCTTCATTGTGGAGGGATCATTTTAGGAGCCATGATCTAAGAGAACATAAAGAAGAGAGAGAAGATAGGAAAACAGCTGTTAAAATTCTAAGGTACTATACTGACTGCAATTTTAAAATCTTTTTTTTAAAAATCAGGAACTAATTTACAATTCTCCGATACATCGAGATCCTTAAAGAATGAAACACCACCGTAGCAGTCTAGGGTACTTCTGGTGATCTTTTAGACCTATCCTTTCATCCTTTCATTTAATTTCTCATTTACCAATATTTATTAAGTGACTACTAGATGCTAGTCATGTAGGTATAGGGCTAGAGCAATACTGAGAAATACATTAGTTAAAACTTCCAATATCTGTATATAAATCTTGACTAATTATTGAAGCTGTTTGTTCTGGGTGTGACAAAGATAGCACTAGCATATAGCTGGCATGGATTTTTCCTCCAGAAAAAAAAAATAATAAAGAGATCATAGGTAAAATGAAATCAACTTAATTTTGGCAAAAAATATTTTCTCTGAATAATAAATAGGGTAATAATAAAAATCACATGTGAATCAAATAATATTTCTTTTGTAAAAAGTAGAATGAAAAATTGGCATTTTCATAATCCTTGTAATGATATAAATGAATGATTAACTCACCAACAAGAGGTAAGGATGAGTTAGACATAAAATCTCTTTTGTTTGCCTAAAAAACATGGAAATTTTGATTCTTTGCAAATTATTCTGATGCAATCTTATTTTATAACTCTAAAAGTGTAATATTAAATAAGCTGTAATCAACATTTGATGATAATTAAACATAAGATTGAGTATATATGTGTATAAGCTACTACATTTACACATAGCTTAGTGTATGCAGATAATAGGTCCCATATCAATATGTGATGAATGAATGAATAAAGGTGAACATCTATAACAAATGACCAAATCTTCCTTCCCATATTATTAAATGATAATTTAATTATTGAAAGCTTACTGAAGATAATCATGAACCATCATTTAGTGAAATGGGAAATAAGCATTGCTTTTTGAAATCTTTATTTCCCCTTTATTTTTCATGCTAACTAATTAAATAATACATTTAAATATATGTCATCTGTGTTTTTGTGTCCTGTTTCTTTAAAGACAAAATTCTGAAAAAATAAAAACAAAAACCCTAAGACAAGAGGGAAGAAAGATTCAAAAGTGAAGTTTTCTCATTCTCTCACGACACATACTGCTGCCCAGGACCACACTAAGGCAGGACAGGGAATGGTATCTTGAATCAAGGACTGGAGCTGGATATTGGTTGTCCTGGACTTTGTTCTATTAGTCCCTCAATGAGCCTCTATGAGCCACTTTATTTATATCTAAATGTTCCATCCATTTCAGAAGTCTGATAATACAGAAATAATTTACAAAGAATTCTGAGATTTTCAAATTCAGGTGCCCAACAAATGCAAAGTGCTCCATGGTCAGTTAAAAGTAAGGCAAGCAGTTTTGAGAAACTTTGTTTTTTTTGTCTCAATAAACCTAATTTCTTAGTGATCCCTCTAACAATTGTGCACCTTTCTTAACAAAAATTCTGAGTGCCAAGGGCAATGTTTTTATGTTTGTTTTTGATTTTCTAATCTCCCCTGTTTTGGGGGGTTATATAACTTTCTGAAATGGTACTTCATGGTAACTTATCTTTTTTCTTTATAAGATCCAGGGAAAGCTCCTGAAACCAAAAAAGGAACTATAAAAGTTGCGGCACAAGGTAAGCAATAAAACACTTCTATTTCTTTTTTTATAAGAAAAGTACATGGCACTTTACTGACAAAAGCAAAAGCTGTTTATTGCAGAATAGCACCATCTGCTGGGTTATTACAGAAAATACTGTTGCATTACATACACATTTCGAGTATTTATTTTTTAGTAGTTGGAAGAACCATGAAGGACCCAAGAATTAGTATGTTGACTCCAAGTTTCAGTCATTGAGCTTTCACTTATATTTCTAAAAAAAAAAGCCAGAGATAGATTGATAGATGATAGATAGATTGATAGAGATATATAAATAATATACAATTTTTCCAATGTTTTCAGTTATACCTTGCAATTTGTGTCATATTAGAAAAATCAGTTGGACTGTTATTAAATTAATATTATTTCATCTATATTAAGACTGCACAAATTAATTTCCAGATATGATTACGAAGAAATCACCCTCGTTTGTATAAGCCATCTGAGAAAATCAGTTTCATCACTTCCTAATATCTTTGGGTCATCAAAAGTGGTTTCCTTTAAGAGAACTTTAGAAAAATATTGATTGGTTATTTTATTTATTTTTTAAAATTTTATTTTAGAGAAAGAGAGAGAGAGAGAACAAGAGGGAGGGGCAGAGGGAGCGGGAGAGAGACAAACTCAAGCAGACTCCCCACTGAGTGTGGAGCCCAACTCAGGGCTCTATCCCGGGACCCTGAGATCATGACCTGAGTTGAAACCAAGAGTTGGATGCTTAACTGACGAGCTACCCAGGCACCCCAAAATATTGATTCTTTTGGTCATCAGTTTGGGAAAAGTACTTATTTAAAATAATTTTCCTATAAAGTTATTTTTTATTTTTTTAAGATTTTATTTATTTATTTGACAAAGAGAGAGAGAGCACAAGTAGGGAGAGCATCTGAAATCACATCCTTTGAGAAAGCTATCCTAACTCCTGTGTGTCTCCAAGTGAACAGAATGGAATATGATTTATAGGACCCTTAATCTCAAACCATGAAAAGTAATTTGATGAAAATATAAGGGAAGGACAGAGTGTTCTGAACTTTGTCATCTATGAAAACTTTACAAATCACACTTAGGGAATAAAAGGCAAAATATTTAATAGAGGAAATTTTTTCGGGTTTTTAAGTTTTTATTTTAATTCCAGTTAGTTAACACACAGTGTTAGTGTTATATTAGTTTCAAGTGTATAATATAGTGATTCAACACTTCTATACAACACCCAGTGCTCACCATGACGAGTGCACTCCTAATCCCCATCACCTATTTAACCCATCTCCCCCACTCCTCCCCTAATAGAATCTTTGCTTTATTTCCTATGGTATATTATACAATATCTAGTGATAAAAGACATACATTTAGATGCTGTTACATTTGTTACTGGGCAGAAGACCCTTGTAGCAGACTCCTCGGCATATAACATATAACATGGTTGCATTTAACCTGGACTCAACCATGTGCAGAATCATCATATTAAATATTGTAAAATGGGTTGGCTGCGTTCCATTTGACCCAATGATGCTATGTACAAGCAATGCATATACTCAGGTGATTAGGAGCTGTGATACCAATTTTTAATTTTCATTTAATCATCAGGTTGTTAAAGAAAACAGATTCTTCTTTAGGAGAGTATAACGAGTATTATGGGCTGTAGAAAGGCAGAACAAATATTATTATCACTTTTGGGATTTTATTCATGAAAATGCAACTCAGAATCATTTCCTCAAGCAAATGGCTACCAGTTCAAAGAATCATTGTGGTTAATGAATATAAGCTCTCATAAACACACACACACACACACACACACACACACACACACACACACACACA
>NW_027397068.1:40727760-40854842 GCF_003265705.2 Callorhinus ursinus | reverse complement strand
ACACATTTGCCCCAAGACACTTCTGCTTTGATTGAGGCTTCTGAGAGCTTTAGTGATGTGGAACTATGACTTGAGGCAGGAGTTTAATGTTACTTCAGTGTCATATCAGGGGAATTCAAGAGGAGGAAATAGCAGAGATATCTGGAAACTTGCTTCAAATTTGAGCTTGGGCCAGGGGCTCTTCATTTTTACATTCCAACTAGGCTGGACAAGGCAGCCTCAGAAATTATTCTTTTGGAATCAAAAATTTAGTGTTGGGTCATTAATACCCTAGAGTTTCAAAGTCTTGTTAGACTTGTTAGAACCATTCTTTTAAGGAAATTATATGAACGTGTTGATTAAACATAGTACACAAGGCAAGAATTTGGGGCTGTTCACGAAAATGGCAATGACACATCAAGCAGGGATAAATGTCACCTGAACTGTGCACATCTTCCATGGATCTTTCTTAGATTTTATAATAGCACAGCCACATAATTAAATAATGAATAGAAATAATTAATATTTGCATGTACTTCATTAGGAGACAGAGCTTGAACACCATTAGCAGTATTGCTGTAGCAAAGCCTGATATTTTGGAGTATAAAATGACAAAATTGATAATGATACTTGCAGTGTGTTTAAAAATTAAAAAAAAAACTTAATAGTTTTGAGATGGAGAAGAGTATGAAATAAATTACTTTATACTATAGATTATAATTTGGAGACATAAGAAATCTAAATAATAACATAAGTAGAAAATCATGTAGTACTGAATTGAACTGTAGAGATAATAAATGTCATACTAGTTAAGACAAAATGATTTTTAATAAGAGTTGGGCATTGAGGGATTCCTCATGGATGAAGGATGACTTTACTTGGGCTTGGTGCAGGACTAAAGAATAAACTGGCGGAGAAAAAAAGCATTACTAATGTAGACAAATAAATAGTGATAATTATGACAGGCTATTGTCATTATCAAGATATGAGACAACCTCAGCTATGATGGTGTCAATGACTTGGGAAAAAAATGCAACTAAGATGGACATTTTGAAGAAATAATATTTGATAGAATATACAGAATGAAACAAAGGAAAATTAAAAATGGTACTGAGCTTTTGAGCCTGGGTAAATAGGATGATTTGACAAAATTGTCAAACTAAGTTCCAGGGAAAGGAACTAGCTTAAGGGAGGAGGTGAGGATTCATTTCTGGGCCGGTTTATGTTGAGCAGATGGAGGGTCATCTAGGCAGTGAATTTTCTGTAGCCAGTAAGAACATAGTTGGGGCTAGGTGAAGCCCCAGTGAGAAGATGCACATGAAAGTGCTTTGGTATTTGTAGCACAGACTAAACAAAGTAGTTCTAGATGTTGGGTCTAAGTGGTCCGGGAAATTCTAATTCACTCAGGCAGGATTACCTGAAGGGGATGTGCACAATCTTTGATACAATTTATGTGGCCTAAGACTTCTTGGAGTGGGTTTGTCTCCTGAATGAACTTTATGCAGAACCAAGGGTCATCTTGCTTGGAGCAATCTCAAGCCGACTTAGTACCTCCCCCAAATGTTTCTGGTAATACACATAAATTACAACTTGTATCCAGATTTAGATTCATGATCCAGGATTAGATGAATTCTACCACAGAGAAAGAATTCAAAGGTGATTAAAGCATACTGTGCCTTTTCTCTGTGTAAAGATGGTATACATTTGCTAAAAGGAGGGTGGACTTGTCATTGCCCCTTGCTGAAATGGGACATTTTATTTTTTGTTTTTTGTGTTTTTTTTAAAACATTTTAAACACTACTATAACAAATGCATATAATAAACTGGTGCATAATTTCTTAGTAGCTAGGCACAGATAATTTATGAAATAATACCTCCATTTTTAGCATAAATCTAGTCATATTCTTCTAGAAGTGTTTGTGGTTTTCTCAGATGTAACAATTTCAAACTTAAAATGAACTTATACTAAACATATACTATACTTATTTATTTGACTTCTTGTCTATGTAACAATATATTTTTAATTCTTTTTTTTTTGGTCTTATGCTTATATCTGAGCTTTTAAAAAAACCTTCACATAAAATAATATTTTCAGGTTGTTCTCATATTGCAGAAGTTGGATGGATTAATTTGTGCATAGATAACCACTCAATTTATAAATACATGGAATACAGTCTCATATTCCCAGGAGTATTCTGAAGAATGATCACTTAGTATGTTTTAACACTATTTTATTTATTTTATTTCAGCAGCAGCTAAAAAAGATGAAAAGAAGGAAGGTATTTTTAATGCAAAAATTCCACTATCCCTTTTGTGTAAACAATTAACCAAAATCCGGAGTTGGGTTTTGCTTGCCATCTCGCCTGTGTTTCCTTTGGATAACTGGATCTATATTATGCAGACATTTCTCATTAATGTATTTTTCTGTCTTACTTCATATAAAAGGGTGCACTGCTTTAAAAAAAAAACAATTTTAAATCTCGTCTTTCTCAAGATATAGGGGATAGAACATAACCTCTCAAAATCCCAGAAGTTCCATTCCATTAGAAGTTTTATCACATTTCAAAAATGTGAAAAATATAGACTATTTTACACTATTAACTACTTATATCTCTGACATTGACCAGCAACTGATGCTACTTTGTTCTATTAAGTTGCAAACAGCAAATAAGCCATAGTCCATCCCCTGCACACCACCTCCTTTTGTCAGAATGTCCTGAGATAGAGTAAAATATTCCTTGCTGTCAGAGAAAACTTGCACCCAGGGGATTTAACAGGTAAGAAAGACTTTATTGAAGACGATTGCAGTAGGGCTCAAGTCCATTGCAATAGAAGTTGAAATCCAACACTGGTGAAACAGAAAGCCTGAGACTTTTAAAGCTCTGAGATGAGCTAGTGGAAAGGTACTGGAGAACACTGGGCGGTTGGGGTGTGGGGCGATGGTCATTGTGATTAGGCCATCTATGTTTACTAATTGCTGCTTATTGAAGTTAGTCTCCTACCCTCCCATAGGGACTGCGATATAGGAACACTATATCCTTTGATGATTACATTTCAAAAGGATGTCTCCTAGATCCTGAGAAAGATATTTCTGGTTGTAGATTTATATTTCAAAAGAACAGAGAAAGAATTTACAGTTGCAAGTTTTCTAAAGTAAATGTACTAATACAAGGGAGGTTGAGGGCCTATAATCAGGAAGACACCTGTCTAAAATTTAGTCAAGCTAAGGGGAATATTAAGACCATCTTAGTCACTGTGATTCTATTTAGAGAGATGTTTCTTATGTACCCTGACAATATTTAGACAGGGTCTAGATATTACCACTATTTATTATTCTAGGCTTATTTTCTTAGTAAAAATAGTATGAAGATATAAGCAATCATTTCTAACTTTGAAAATGACAATAATATTCTAATTAGTGTTCATATAACCTGAAAAAATAGAAAGCAAGTGTTATATTTTATATTTAGTATCATCAGAATTTTACATAAACATAGCAGTTTGGGAATCACATTCTGCTTCTATTAAACAGGAATCTGAGAATCCGTAGATAGAAGACAGAAAAAAATATTTTAGGAAGCCATTATTTGTTTAGAGAGAACAAAACCATGGTATCATAATAAGGCCAACTAAGACACGTTAGTGCGTTTATGTCCCCGTGTACGCATAACAAATCTTTAGGTGTATTCTGGAAATTATGTCATTTACATGATCAACACTGTGGTAAGGATACAGAGATGTTACAAGAAAAAAGAGGTAGTAAGTCCTCAGCACAGTTTGTGATATAGACAGTCCTCAAAAATGTTAATCTTTTCCCACCATTCCTTCTTAGGAATAAAGAACAATTTACCATTTGATTTAGGAAAATGAGTAATATGAACAGTTATTCTTCCATTCATTCGTATTCAAACCAAAGTATTAAAAGACTTTGGGGTATATGAAACAATAGTCAAATTACAAACTGCATCGCTTTAGGCTTTGTATCATTTTTTTTCTCATTGCTATGTTTCCAGGGTTTTTTGCTCTATTTTTCCTGGATTAGATGCCTCATTTTCTTTTTCTTTTCTGAGAAATTGTTTATAACCAATATGCAATAATTGGAAGAGCTTGGAGAGCTTGGGCAGAGCTTTGCCATGGAGAGTCAAGAGATCCAGTGTCCACCCCCAGCTGTAAAATATATAAAACATATGCCCCTATGTATTATTATTATTATTATTATATTATTATTTCAAAAGAGTTTCATAGATTACCTTTTATCTCTTATTTGGAAAAAGTTTGTAGTTGTGAAGATTATGCTGTTTAAGAAACAAAGACAGCTATCTAGAATAATTTTCGTTGTTTCCAGCATATAAAGGAGAACACACTCAATGTCCAGCTATTCTAGGCAGTCATTTGATTTTGTTTCATGAGTTTCTATTTCCCTTTCTCCTGTTAAGCAGAGCAGAGAGGTATACGGACATAAGGGTCTTGGCTCTCTCTTGTTTCTTATTTTCTATAATCTCAATAAGATTGTAGAAATCTTCTCCATAGAGTTTTCCTGCCTCTATTGGAAATATGTCTATTCAAATGAAGCATGTTTAATACAAATTACTGCATACAATTTGGATTTTCAACATTTTCTTTTATACAAAGTTTATTTCTATTCACATTCAACCTCTTGGGGGTATAGTTCAAAGGTATTGATGGTTAACTACTTTCTTGGAGAAGAAGAAAATCAGGAGGGTTTTAAGGCTTAACTAGAAGCCCTGGGAAGTTCTTTTGTTAGCAAATTTTAAAATGCAGAAACAAAAGTACATACCAGTTTCCTTATTATCAAAGATGATCTGTGCACCAGGGGGAAAGGGCTTCTTGAATAGTGAACTCCGAAGATTTGCACTTCATGTTAAGAGCTTATTTTCTATGTCCCCTCAAGTCTCTCAGAAACCTTAACGAGAGACCTTGGGCTCCACTGAGCTTTGCCCATCAATTTTACTGTTCTTTGGAGTTTTAGCATCAGAGCAATCCTATCTTAGCTTAAGTGGAGGGATATTTTTGACTGTTCATCTGGGGTCCTCTTATAAGCCTTTTTCCACTGAAATTTCCCCGGTATGCCACTCTTTCTCCCCCTTATAGACACTTTACTCATCATCTGTTAATACACATTCTTTCTTACTTTCCATTAGTTTCAAAGTCAAAGTCCCATCAAATTGTATTTTTCTCTACAAGATGTGCTTTTTCTCTGTATCTTCTTATGTAATTACCCCATTCTCTTTGTAGACACAGAGACACAAATTCTGGTGTAAGCTTCAACCTCTTTGCCCCTGGCATTTAGTCTTCTAGAATTTTTAATTGGCTGAACTCTCTTTTGTTTAATCTTTCCTAAAATAATTAGAAAGGCTAATCTTCATTCACAGCTCCCAGTCCTCTAGCTCTCACCTCACATTGCTGTTTGTGTCCTCACACTGGCTTTCTAACTTCTCATATTAACTAGGGCAACGATCTCTGAAATCAGATGTTCTCAAAATGCGGTCAAGGACTCCTGGGGGGTCTCTGAGACCCTGTCAGTGGTTCTTCAAGGTCAAAACTATTTTTATAAAAATATGAAGTCATCGTTTGCCTGGTTCATTGTCATCCTCCCATGAGCGTGCACTGGAGTTTTCCAGAGGCTACATAATTTGCAATATTGCAACAGATTGAATACTTAAGCAGATATGCAAATCCAACTGTCTTCTCATTAAGCTAGACATTAATGAGATTCACAGAGTCACTCATCTCACCATTTTTTTCTGTATTGGAAAATATATTTGTCATAAAAATATATTACTTATGTTAACATGTAACAGGTTTATTCTTTTTTTAATAAATGCATAAGCAAATTTATATTTTAAATTTTCCTCTGGATAAAAACTGCATAAATAAATGCTGTTCGGGGTCTTTTAAAATTGTAAAGGATCGAAAGGATACCTGAGATGAAAAAGTTTGAGAATCTCTAACCTACATATATAATCATGCCTATAATATTTTCACTAACTGACTTCATAAAACTTTTCATGTTGTTACCTATTTAAAATATTCAGTGGCTCCACACCAACCACAGAATATAATCTACAGGCCTTAACCTATAATCCAAGTCACCAGTCTGTTTCCTGACCCCCTGTCACGTACACATCTAGGCAAAGACAAAGCCAAGGCGTGACTAATTCCACCAGTCAAGATACAATGAGCCCTTTTGAGCTACAGACAATTCCTTACCTCCATGGTCAGTAAAAGCAAGAGTAGCTGAAGGTGCCAACACTTCGTGGTTCTTATCCTACACACCAAAAAACAATGACACCCAAAGAAAAGAGGTCAGATAATGCAAAACAAGTTAGGGACATTTCAGTGTTGAGGAGCCAATTCTAGACTACAGCCAAATGGTTTCATGGTCTGCAACTCTATTCCAAAGTGTTCTAGGCAAGAGAACTCAGGAGATGATAAGAGGCTGTCTCATGACAGCCTCCCATCCTCCTATGTTCCAGAAGGATCAAAAGGCATTCTGCTGAGACTCACATTAGCTATGGTTTAAAACTTGGCCCTCACAGGGTCTATATGGATATGTGCCCGGCCACCATGGCACCATGGTGGAGCCTTTACCTTATACTTCTACCTACTTTCTTCCTGTATATATCACATACTTCATCTGTATCAAGCCGTTCTCAATTTTACACATACAACTTGCTGTCTTGCCTTTTTTCCTGCTGTTATCATAATAGAGCTTATCGCTTCCTTTTCCTTCTATGGATATTCAATGTTTTTAGGGCTCAGGAAAAATTCTCTTTCCTCTAAGATATCTGTCTGACCCTCTCAGTTAAATATACTTTCTTTTTCATTTATAATCTCCCATCAGAATTTATCTATACCTCCCCACCATTGCTTATTTCTTGCCACCTTGTACTTATATTGCTGGTATTCATTTTCCTTCTACTTTAATTGACTTTAAAACTTTTGATTAAAGGGACCATGTCTACTTCAGTTTTATCCCCTATTGGGACTAACACATTTCCTCAGTTTGCACATTGCTTAACAAATATTTATTCTCTGAATGAATCAGTAATATCTAGGACTCTTAAGATCAATATAATATCCACAAGAAATATGAGTAGGTACTCAATTTTCCACATCACAGGCAAGGAAGAATTTATTATTATTATTATTGTTATTATTATTGGAAGTTATATTCCAGGGAGCTTTTTAGGTCTGAGAAATCATAGCCAAATAATGACAATTTCATCATAGGTGTATTTTGATCACTAGCTGCTACCTGAGTTATACTAGCAGATTAGGTAGATCCATTCATTTAAACTTAGCTTCACATATAAATTCCTAGGGGCTGGAAAGCCTTTGAGTGTTGCACACAGTTTAACTTCTGAAGTATATAGTTCCATTGAGAATGAGCCAGATTAGATTTATCATTTACTATAGCTAAAACAAGATCAAGTAAGTTGAATGCATGTGTAAATTAGGGCTTCAGAATTGAGGTCTGAAGAGAAATTATGCTGAAAAACAAAGCAAAGTATCTGTTATTGTAACTGAATAAAGATGTCAATGGGGCAAGTTATACACGGAAATGGAGTACTTTATCACCTGCATTATCAGACTACCAGAGGGTTATTTTTTCCTTTCCATACAACTGGTATTTCATTTTTCTCTGGCATCACTTCTGACTATAATACCTGATACAGTAGTCCCTCTTTATCCACAGTTTCATTTTTGGCAGCTTCAGTGACCCGAGGTCAACCACCACCTGGAAGCAAATGTCCTTCCTTCTGACACGTGGTTAGAAGGTCTATAGTAGCCTAACATTAGTCATAATGCCTACATCATTCACCTCACTTTATCTCATCACACGGGCTTTTTATCATTTCACATCATCACAAGAAGGGTGGATACAGTACAGTAAGATATTTTGAGAGATACCTTATTCACATGACTTTTATTACAGTATATTGTTATAATTTTTCTATTTCATTATTATTCTAATCTCTTTCTGTGCCTAATTTATAAATTAAACTTTATCTTAGGTATGCATGTATAGGAAAAAACATAGTATATACAGGTTTGGTTTCAGGCATCCACTGGGGTCTTGGAACATATCCCCCTGGATGAGGGAAACTACTGTGCATTGCTAAAGATGAGTGAATGATGAGTTGAACAGATTGCAAACACATCACTTCTTCTAAATCACAGCTGCTGTGAGCTTTGATGTTCTTAATAAAGGACTGTTGTTCAGATTATTGGACATATGGTCTTTAAGGAAGTATATTCACTGAGTAAGCCTTTATAATATTTTTAAGCCATTTCAGCAGAGTGCTGAGAGGGTATAATGAAGTTTAATAGCCTGAGTATAAATGGCTGGTACTAATAGCTTTTCAGGGTCAGTATGTGATCTTGCAGTTCTAAGCATTATGTTTTTTGTTGCTCAGGTATTTTACTTGTGTAAGTCTGCTGCTCTGTTGACTCCCACCCAAAGACATGATTTTATAGTGACATTTTAAGTTAATTTCACTATAGCTCCCGTTTTTAGAAAACATGTATTGAATTTCTAAAACCTACTTGTTGAGATCATGGCTTGTTATTTTTTTACATTTCTTCTTCATGAAATGTTTTACTTTATCTCAATAAGCTCTATACTTTACCTGATCCTGGACTTCACATTTTTTTATTCTTTCATTTCAATGCAATTGATACCTGGTACATTATATTACAAATTCCTTTTTTTTTCTTTAAATCTTTTATTTAAATATTTAAATGACAGAGAGAGAGCACAAGTAGGCAGAGCAGCAGGCAGAGGGAGATGGAGAAGCAAGCTTCCCGCTGAGCAAGGAGCCCAATGTGGGGCTCCATCCCAGGACCCTGGGATCATGACCTGAGCCGAAGGCAGACGGGCTTAACCGACGGAGCCACCCAGGCGTTCCTATACTACAATTCTTATTATGAATGAGAAGGAAAGCAGATTTAAACAACAGACATTTCACAGATGCACATTTTGTATTCAGCTTTCCATATCTACCCCACACCAGCATCTAGTCAGAGAATAGAGGTGTGGGCGTGGAAATAGTCTTCTCCTTACCGGCCACATTTTATCCTGTCTGTCCCACCAGTCTGTCCAGTCTTCAGTTGTATTCCTGAATGACCATGTGCTCGTCATAATCTTCCTGTGTTTTCCATATTGGCTGTACACTAGGGTCGGTGAGAGTCACATGACCTTTTGGGTGGGCAGAAATCTTCCTCCAGTGTACTGGAGCCAAGTGAACTGAGAACTTACAAAGATCATTGAGCTTTCCACTTCATTGTTGCAGCTGTTGTGCTATAAGAATTCATGTCTGCATTGTTAATTAATTTTTAGGCATATGAATAAGAGGATATTTATCATATTCTTATCTGAAATTGTTTTATATAATATCTTTCTATATATTTGAATTACTTGCTTATCTATTTAGGGTAATTACTCATGAAGGAAAGGAATGAGAAATTGCTTGCAAAGCACATTTTAGATAGCAAATTTAGCCTACTCAGTTATAGTTCCAGATGAGAAACTAAATATCAAGAAAAATATTTTTTGAGAGGGCAAGAAGGATATTAAGAGAAATCTAGTTTAATATTCTTTTTACTGTGCCGTGCTGGACATAATAATGTTTAATAGATGTTTAGTGAATAAGTAAATGTTTTGTTCCAAAGATTTATTATTTTTCAAAATAAGGTTTGCTTTTCCCTTACACATGCAACATACCCCTATTACAGAGAAATTAGAAATTCACAAAGAGGATGTTGCAAAAATATCACTTGAATGACTGTATTTTTCCATTATGTGGATGTCTATGAATTCTTTAATAGTTCCACTCCTGTTCAGAAGGTACTGTTTAATATTTTCATTATTTAGACATGTAAATCAATGTCATAAAAAAACTTCTTCCTATATTTATATATATATTTATGATAATTTAGCATTTTTCTCTTTGGATTTCTAGTAGTGGACTTACTATATAAAAAGCATGCTCATTTTTATGACTTTCTCAAGATTCTTTCTCAAGTTGCTTTCTAAAATGTGTTTCTAGCTTCTATTTCTATGGAAGTGAGTTTTTACTTCTACCTCACTATTACTGTCATTGGTAATCCTTTTTTCATAAAACAACTCAGTTGACCACCTAATTGCTTTTTGTGAATAAACTCCCATTGTCATCTTCAAACATTTTAGCTCTTTTACTTCACTATGAAAGTAAAATTATGGTATCAATCGCTTCCCTGTAAGGCAGACAAATCTGCCAAGCATATAATTATCAGCCAGAAGACAGTTTATCTGCCTTTTGCAATGATCAATTTGTAGTTCATTATTACAATTATAACTTCAGTAATATCCAGAAAATTTTAAAGTGAAGTTACAGAAGACGTAAACGAAAAACCACAAAAGATAAATAAAATATTTCTGAGTAGAAACTTCAGATGCCTCTATTCTAAAATGAAGTCAGAAACCTCTCATTTTATTTTCAAGTGATAGGAACAGAAAGTTGCATGATCCAAATACTAAAAAAATCATAAAATTTTCAGATCTAGGCTGAATACCCAAAAGACTAAAAGCAAAATAGATGTCTGCTGACCACTGAACACACATTACTCCATAGCAGCTACTAAATATAATATATTCATCAGTAACCTTTGAGCCAACATCAACCTGTTTTTTTTCCCATTACAATAGAAATGATTGAGCATTTGTATTGTAAATATATTGATTATTCAGGGAGTGCAAAGCAGGTGATCTGGGTGGCTTTAGATTGAACAAATGAAGAAACCACAGACTAAATTCACAGGCTTCAGCCCATCTTTATGGAAGCAGAGCATATACTGGCTCAGCTTGACTTTCTATTATAAGGTCATTAGCTTTGATAGGCACAATGTAATCTCAGTGCAAACTGTATGTGGATATTTTCTTTCATCTCTGTCCTTTTTTTTTTTAAAGATTTTATTTATTCATTTAAGACACAGAGATACAGAGAGAGAGAGCATGAGCAGGGAGAGAGGCAAAGGGAGAAGGAGAAGCAGACTCCCCACAGAGCCAGGAGCCCTATGTGGGGCTCGATCCCAGGACCCTGGGATCATGACCTGAGCCGAAGGCAGATGCTTAACCATCTGAGCCACCCAGGTGCCCCTCATCTCTGTCCTTTTTTGTAGTCTTTCTATTTCAGAAAATGTCTTATGTACTGCCTCACTCTAATACTCATCTTCTCAAAAACAGAGTAATTTCTCCTTAAGCCCCATATTCTAGAAATACGTTATGTGATCAGTCCACTTTATTGAAGATTATTTCAGAGTATTTGGCATTCTATTGTAAACTAATCAGTTGTTGATTTATGATATCTGCTTTATCAATAATTTATTTTTGTGTTTTCAGATTCTAAGAAAACAAAAACACCTGTAGAAGGTATTGGAAATATTTTCCTTTTCTGTCTTATATCTGATGAATCCCAAATTGCATTTCTTCTTGAAGGATTATTATAGAAGAAAAAAACTATATAGGGATAGGGGAGAGAAAGAAAGAGAGAGAGAGAGAATATGAAGGAAAGAGTCAAGTCTTCACTGACAATATTGCTATGGGATATATCTGGTAAAACAAAAAATAAATACTGCATATATTTACCTTTCACAACAATTGTTTTCAAAGAAATGTTTGATTGACAAGAAACTGAACAATGTTCAGTACCAAGCGTTTATTCTACTAGAAAGAATGATTTCAATTAATCTTGGATACACCAGCATCAATTAGGAACTGAATCATTCCCTTAAGTCTTGAATAGAATCATAACTCATCTGGCAAGGATACTTGTTTCTTTTGTATTTGCTTATATGTGATTATGTGTTCACCTGTATTTAAGAAGACTGCAAGGTATAAATCATTGAAATTGATTAAACAGTGTAATCCTGGGTTGGCAAGGATACCTGTTTCTTTTGTATTTGCTTATATGTGATTATGTGTTTACCTGTGTTTAAGAAGACTACAAGCTATAAATCATTGAAATTGATTAAACAGGGTAATCCTGGGTTGATTCATTGTCAATGTTTTGCACTCAAATTATGGACACACCTACAGTAGTAATTGGCAACACCTCAGAGCAACACTGAAATTTGAGGAGAGAGAATGGGGGGAGGGGATGGAAAAATTACAGTCTAGTCAACATGTTAGGGGAGTAATTTTATCTTTGAAGGTTTTAAGAGCATAAGAGCAATTGTTTTTTTATTTGTTTCTTTTCATTTTTTTCAACAGAACATCCCAAGGGAAAAAGTAAGGAAATGCATGCAAAGTATATTTGTGTATATGTTTTTTCCTCTTTACAACTACTATTGGCCTGCTAGTATACTTAGACTTGCAGTTTTGAATATCTCTTTTTTATATTTTATGCATGTGAACTCTACTTGTTGTTTTTTGTTAGAATGAAAAACTACACAACCTGAGGGTCAGAGGGACTGAAAACCATGGCAGTCATTCTTAAAGCCATTTTCCAAATTCATACAATTGTCTAATAATATTACCCACAGCCTCATAACTAAAAATACAACTTCATTTCATTAACCAAAACTGTTAATGTAAATTTAGTCTCTGTAATCTGGTTTGTTCTCTGTCCTTAAAGAAGAAAAAAAGTTCTTTTTCAGGCTGGTTTCATAACCACATTCCCATTACCTTTCTTCTTGTAATCCATAAATATTTTGGCATGTTCATATGATATGTGACATTTCATTCTTAATGTGATTTCCCCCCTATAAGTACTATGAGTTCTGTGTAATAGCATTGCTTGGAATCCATACCTTAGGCAGCATCCACTGTTGTTTTAACATTGTGTTAAAGCTGTTTGCTAACAGTAAAGCTAGATGCCTTGAGGTTGTATCTTTTGCAAAAACATGCTCTCCTCTGAAGAAATTAGGATATGTTGAACAAATGGGAACAAAAACCCCTAACTTAACCCTACTCAATCAGCCATTAAAAATCATCACATTCCCAGAAATGCAGAGCTTTTAAGGATCCCAGTGATATTAAAAAAACAAAAACAAAAACAAAAACAAAACATCTGTTTTAAAATATATACCACTTTTTGAAAATTTTATGTATGCTTTGGTCCTGCAAAAGGTTAAGACCCTGAGGCATTCTATGTCATAAAAATGCTCTAAAATATTCTGTAGGATGAATCATGAAATTATAGTAAAACTCAGCCAGGGGGAGCAATCTATCTATACAGAAGTATGTGTTCCTTCAGTTTCAGATTTATGTGTGTGCACAGCTGTTGATGAGCCCTGGCTCATGGATACAGAAACACTTTATAAACCATTGCACCAGCAGGAAAATGGAGGACAACCAGAGATGCGAAAAATGTTGTTAAATTATATATATATATATATGTATAATCTTAAGGCCCTCACTTTATTGCAGGCTATATAATTTAAAAGATCTCACAGACACACTGCATCTCCTTGGCAATCTTCGGAGCACTGGTATACTTCATTTAAGAAAAAATGCCTTCCCAGGCATTCATTTACATCCTAACTGCTTCCCTCACTGAGAAGTTCAGTGGATTGTGACAGTAATAGGGAAAAGAAAAATAATTTTCCTCTAAACAATGAATAATTCTTTTTAAATTAACTTCCGGTTTTTCATCTAGAGTTGCTTTTTTTTTTAAAGATTTATTTATTTATTTGAGAGAGAGAGAGAGAGCACACATGCCAGGGGCAGAGGGAGAGAGAGAGGGGAAACAGATTCCCCCCTGAGGGATGACTTGGGGCTGGATCCCACAACCCACAAGATCATGACCTGAGCTGAAATCAAGAGTGGGATGCTCAACTGACTCAGTCACCCAGATGCCCCTAAACTTGCTTTTATTGTTGTTGTTGTTATATCTTTGAATTTGTTTGATTTGTATTTTTTGTTTTTAGGATTGCTTCATTCAATTATACATCTCCATCCCTATATTCTTATTTTGCTTCATTTTTCTAATTATCACAATTAAGAAGTTGTTCTTTTTTAAGTTTAAAATAAATCATGGTGGAGAAACAGGGTAAAGAGTACATGAAACCTTCATATAAATATTTTTGAAAATTTTTGTGAACTATAATTTTTTCAAAATAAAAAGTAAAGAAAATCAATCATAGATGTGATTTGGCAGTCCCTGTTGAATTAAAGGGTACCTTAATTTATATTTATTAAAGATAATTCAATAATTACATCCCGAATTATCCTATGTAATAAGTGCTCTCAACAGCCTTTTTCTTCACATCGTTCCAAATTAGCACAGGTATTTTCTTGTTTATATGATGGCTTTCTGATGTGATTGGAAGGTCCTTATTTTAGCTTTGTAATATCATGTATAGCTGGAATTCAGTTTTGATTCATACCCAGATCGACTTCTAGTATTTTTTCAACTGTCATCACTTTGCAATTTCTTAGAAATGTTACATGAACGGTGCTTCAGCTCAGCAATAAATTAAACAACACGTTTAATTATTCCATGTTTTTCAAGCAACTTTCGGTAATGTTCTCACTGTGTTTAATTTTAGCTAAGTCACCTAAGTGTCTTCTTTTTGACTTGTGACACTTGGTCAAGTCATTGTTTTAATTTGTTTTACTGCCTGAATGCTTCTTGTGATTGGATAAACTGCTTGATATTCTTACATGACGACGCTCTTGATAAACAAAATTGAAGACGTGTGAGACTCGTGACTGTAGAAGATTTGATGGCCCTCTATGTTTCTAAAATACAGTTCTTAGAAGTCTTTCAGCATAAACATCTTCTAGTCTCCAAAATATATTCGTTGAATGAAACTTTAAAATAATCTCCCCATACCTTTTCTTTAAAAAAATCCAATAATAATGTACCTATGTTAAAACATTTCTTGAAAATCTTCTTTTAAATTAATTTGACAAGCTTGTCAAGGCCAAATAAAAAATAGGAATTGCAGACAATAGCACTTAGTATAAAATTAGTACTTGCACTTTGTATAAAATTAATTCTTATTATAACGCAAGTGTCATCTTACTCTTGGGGCCAGAATAATGCTTTGTCTCATACAATATTGACAAAAATGGGTTCTTAAAAAGAAATACTATCTAATAAGGACTCTATAAGGAGCATTTGCCCTAAAAACAAGGGAAGTGTGTTTTGCTTTCCACTGAAAATTCAATCTATTTTAATGTTTTCAGTTTGCCTCAGCAAAGCCTTTGTCTTAGCTAAACAAATAACTTTTCAATATAAGCAGATTTCACCTTCAAAGAGGAAGTCCCTATGAAATCTGTCCATCCTTATCTGAAAATTATTTTAAAACAGCTGTAATAATTATCCTTTGGTTCATTTTTTATCCCAAATTTCTTTCATGTTGGTCTAATACAATAGCAAATTAATTATTTTCCATTCTTTACTCTATTTATTTTTTGGTTTATTATCCATGAAAAATTTTAGTTCCTCTTACATAGAATATTTGTATGCTATTCTGTGAGGGAACTCAGTCAGGGAAAGAGAAGGAAAGATTTATTAGTTTTATTAGTTTATTTATTAGTTGCTGCAGTCCAACTTTAGCACATA
The DNA here is from genome assembly GCF_003265705.2 of Callorhinus ursinus. Taxonomy (NCBI): domain Eukaryota; kingdom Metazoa; phylum Chordata; class Mammalia; order Carnivora; family Otariidae; genus Callorhinus; species Callorhinus ursinus. Next base: position 40,839,288 of record NW_027397068.1, on the reverse strand, counting down.
TATATTTGTGTTAAAACAATTAAATTGTGACATATAAAATTGGAATAATAATAATAACAACAATAATAATATGTTTCAGAACAGGAAAAGAAAGGAAAACATGTGGAACCAGGTGACTGTTTTTAAATTCCTCTATCTTCCTTTCATTTTATTATTTAATTTGCAGTTGAATACTGAATCCCAATAGAATGGCTTAGAATGTTGACTTTTTTCTTTTCTTGTTTGATACAGCAAAGTCATCAAAGAAGGAACATTCAGGTGAGTTAGACTGATGTTTCTGGGTTCTTTCTACCTGATGTCCAATGTTTATTAATGCTGCAGCCTCGGAGACAGGTGGTAAGGGCCATGCCAGGAGAGAGCAGGAAATCTCATATCACGGTCTTTATTTCAAGTTCTTGACATAGAGTTAACATCAGTGCAGTTTTAGAAAACAGAAGCCAGAATATGTTACACTCTTGCTACCCAATGAGTGTTCTGTAAACCAGCAGCATTAGGTTGTAAGAAATGCTGTGTCTCTACTCCAGCCTGGACCCACCGAATCAGAATCCATAACTTCCTAAGATCCCCAGTGACTCTGTCAAAGCAGTGTTTGAGAAGTACTGTTGAGTGTAAAATAACAAAAACAAACAAAATAAGAATAAAAAACACTTTCTGTAAAAGCATCCAATATTGCTTTACTTCTAAAATATGGAATATTTAATTCAGCAAATATTCTCTCCCTATTCAAAATGTTGCTTAATGACATTTCTTGAGTACTCAGGGGAGCTGCAATGGAAGTAGAGGTAGATTTTGCCCTCAATATATTTACATTCTAATGGGGGAAAATTGAATTGAGAATCAGACAATCGGTAAAACACACATACAAACAAACACATCTAAAAATGCAGTTGGTACGAATACCAAATGGTTTTCTTACAGGTTTCTAGCATTTAGTCTGTCCTATTAGTTGTTTCAAATGAAAATAAATGCACGTTTCTAAAACTTATTTTACTGACTTCATTTTAAAATATTACGTGTTGATTTTGCCTTCAAATTTCTCCTCGAAGAACTTCACTGCGTTTTCGTGTGTGTAGGGTTGTGTGTATGTGTATAGGCAGTCATAGATTCATATAATGTCCACTAGTTGCCCTTCCCATTTTATTGTATTTAAATGGAAATTACATATACTCTATGTAAATAACCAACCATACAAATATAGCTCTACTATTTCCCACCCCCACCACCACAGACGAGAGCAAACCACAGGTTCAAAGCTACATTTCTTATTCTTCTTCTAAGTTTATAAAACTTCCTCAGACAACTCAATCCATTTAGTTATTCCTCCAACTAGTTCCCATAGCATCATCCTCTTTCCTTTATAATAGCACTTATTATACTGTTTTAATCACATTACCTTACCTTTTTCCATTTTAAATAGTCAGAAATTAGAGTGCCTATTATAAAGGCAGGCACACGGTAGGCACTTGATAATGGTTTCTTTTTTTTTTTTTTATTTAACAGTGAGAGACACAGCGAGAAAGGGAACACAAGCAGGGGAAGCAAGAGAGGGAGAAGCAGGCTCCCCGCTGAGCAGGGAGCCCGATGCAGGGCTCGATGTGGGGCTCGATGTGGGGCTCGATCCCAGGACCCTAGGATAATGACCTGAGCCAAAGGCAGACGCTTAACAACTGAGCCACCCAGGCGCCCCTTGATAATGGTTTCTTAAATGAAAGCAGAAACACCAAATAGAATAACCACATTTAAAAATATTTAAATGGGAATGACTTTTAAATAATTTCCAAGATGAAATGCTCACATTTCACCATTTCACATTAACATTGATATTATTTATCCTTTGGGAAGGAATGCTTTTGTCCACCTTACAGAGAACAGAGTATTTGTTCATTTGTGAGTAACATTCGGGAGTGGGCCAAACACATATTCTCATTTATGCACATGTGCAGAAAACTAAAATAAAATATATAGCATAGAAACATATAAACATGGAGAAACATGCAGAATGACTATGGATATAATCAGTTTCAAGAATATTAATAGCTAATCATTATTGTCTAATATTAAACCTGACAAAATACAAAACTTAAATTGCTTGAAATTGTTATCTGTTCATTTCAGGGTATGATTGCAGTGTAGCGCTTGGCAGTAATTAGTTGTGTTTTAACAATCGAAACCATTGGATAATTTATCAATCCACTTCTTTCTTTTCATACCACTTTAAGGAAAATGCCTTGGCTTGTATATAAAAAAAATCATATTCTTAGCTAATTTAAAAGGCAAACAAAAGGAGTAAGTTGTGAATGAGCATTCTGTGTTGAGAGAAGATATATAAATGTAAAAATAATCTATGGTTCATGGTGCATATTTATAGTATACAAAAGAAAATGGCACAGTGTTGTATTTTCTTCTCAGATCTTTGGTTTTCCTTCTTAGATCAAGGTTATAATACAGTCTTTAAAAAATATTAAATAACCTTATACTATTTTAGAGAAAGACAGTGGACTTGTAATTAATTTAGACTTTATTGTTTCTTGTCTTTAACAGCTCCAAGTGAAAAACAAGTAAAAGCAAGTATGTTGAATAAAACTTAAAAAAACGAAAAGAATGTATTTCAGCAGCTTACTAATTTTTGTTATAGACAAGGCTAATGCTAATTTTTGAGGCTGGCTTACCAAATGTTTCTTGCTATTAATATTTGTTGTGTTAAAATAATATACGTAATTATTCAACCTTTTCTGTGGATTTATTCTTCTTAAAATTTATTTTCATTTGCAAATGTTAATTTGTCCACATCATAACTCCTTTTTGAGTAGTTTGTATTTTTGTTTCTTAACTTGCAGAATAAATGATCTCTTCAGTTTCTTAAACACATCAGACTTCATTTTCCTAATAATTAATCACTTGACCAAACCAGTAGGCAAGATAGTTTGTCTACCAGTGAAAGCCATGGTGTCTTTAATGAAATGAAGCCCCCAACAATTTTAACTACTGCTTGTGTAATGTTATAATTTCCTTTCAAGGTTTATATCTTCAGATTATGAATATTGACTGATAACTCATACCATGGCATTTGCATCAATATTAGCTTTGACAGTATGCTTCGGGACAAATGCTGGTTTCTTTGATGGTTTTTCTCAATTAGATGAAATACCTAGCAGATGGTCACTAATGAAAATTATTTTAGGCATAATGGCATGTTTTTGATTTTAGAAAGAAATATACTTTTAGCTTCTCTGAGGTTTATGGTCAAATCTGTCTTATGCATGATGTAAATATGATTATATTTTTTCATCTGGTTTGGAGCTGCATAGGTTATTAATGATGGTACTAATATATAAAAGAATTGCATATTTTACTTAGTGCCAGGATTTTGAGATAAGAGTATATCATTGGTGGATATATCAGAGAAAAATTAGAAAATATAACTTTGAGTAACTTGGTGGGAATGTCTTTTAAAAAATTACCAGTTGGAAGTGTTTACATAGACATTATAGACTTTGATTGAGAGATGTAACATGAATCTAAAATTCCATTTATATTTTCATGAAAATTTTTAGTTGAATGTAAAGCTGATTGGGACTCTTTATTATGGAATCTTCAGTATGCTAATACTTAGTCTGTAGAAGTGCATAATCAAGAAAATATATAAAACAAAACATAATTTTGCAGCACTGGTAGAGAACTTTAGATTGAAGATTATGCTAAAAATGAACATTTTCTTCCTAGAAAAATGTGACATATAGATAAAATGTTGATTTGCAGTAAAACAACTCTGTAAGATCTGCTATCTATGAAGCACACTATCCAATCAAGTTTTGAAGAGATCAGTATCTTTTTCAGGAAATTAGCAAATTAAGTTGTTAAGCATCTTAGACCCATTATAAAAGTTTCAAAAGAATTAATACTCAACTCTCCATCTGGTTGAGAGATTTAGACTTAACGTGGGCATTATCTCTCAATAAAAAAATTAGAGATAATTCATAAATTGTTTAAATTCTCTATTAACAACATGACCGTCCATTTCTTCAACTAAGAATTACTTTTCAATCTTGAAACCATAAATCAGAGAATTTTTACACATCTTCTATATATAGTGGTCACTTATAAAGTTATTGCCTAATGTGAAGATTGCATATCATTAAAAATACTCTTGAAAATTCTTAAAATCACCCATATGGTATGGTGCACATACTTTTGTTTATATAACCGAAACGTTTAGGATATTCTTTTACATTATCTTAAATTATGAGAGCAAATGAGAGTGAGATGTATAGCTTAATTAAGATAAATACTTGGGTGATACAATTTCACGGTATTGAATTAAAGAGGAGAGGTAAGATTGACAGTCTGTGGAAAAAAATAAAAGGTAATTTGGCATTAGCACTCATTCAAGGAAATAACTAGAATGTCAATTAAGTTGGTGGTGTGGAACCGTTTCTTCTAGATTCTGAGGAAACCAAAATTACTGTAGGAAAAATACTGGAGGACACAGACATACTCAGGAACTGTACCAGTTCAGGGTGGTAGTTATCGTGGTACCATGAACCGGAAGAAAAAGGAAATCTTTCAGGTTCAATGATGTAGTACTATGGAGGGGCACTTAATACCCCTATATACAAAGTTATGTGTCAGAGATTATGTGGATGGAGGAAGACTGCCTTGGACCAAGCAGGTATGCCAAACCTAGATTTCAATTTCTGCAAGTCAACACAAATTCCTTTATCATAGGATGTACAAAAATGCCTCAACACACCCAATTCCCTTCTCTGCAGTCCACTGTACCTGCTTTCCCACCTGATGGATAGCAACATAAGAGTTGATATTATGACTTAGGAACAGGACAAAACAAGCAGATTTTTAAGCCTTAGGTCATTTCAGATACTTAACATTCTCCTTGATGAATCTTCTAGAGGGCATGTAGTAGACGATTAGCAAATATATTTGACCACATGGTACCCTTTTTTTCCCCCAAAGACACTTCAGTGACCAGGGTGCCTCAAGATCTTGGGAAACACTGCTATATATTACTTCCTTCTTCATATCAAGGACCACAGGGTTCTGATCATGTATTCCAAGAGCATGTTCTTCTAGCCTCTGGTCAGTTTGAATTTTGAGCAAAAAAGGCTCCAAAGACCAGATCAGGACCAAAGGCTAGTCATTTTTAATTGTAGGTTCAAATTTATATGAAATGGCAATAGTCAGGCATTTTTCTTCCCTTGATACTAGCATAATGCATTCATTAGATTTGTGGTATGCTCATCCAACCAAGCCTATGTTTATCACCTTAACTACATTTCAGTACCTAAATGTGTGGGTCAGATATCAATCACTTGATCTACTAAAGCATGTCAGGATTCTTCAGGAGAAGGTAGTATACAGAATTTTAAAATAAAGTCCCTTTGGGGCACCTGGCTGCCTTAGTCAGTGGAGCATGTGACTGTTGATCTTGGGGTTGTGAGTTTGAGCCCCATATTGGGTGTAGAGATTACTTTTTAAAAAGGGAAAAAAATAAAGTCCTTTTGAATTTCATTAGTTATGTAATATTAGAAGAGTACTTGGGAACAATTTATATTAGTCAAAAAGTGGCATGGCCTCTGGGATTCAATTATATACTCTGTCATGGAAGTTACTGGGGGAATATCTATGGGCCTGAACAATAGATCTGATATTAATGAGGTGTGTCTAGAACACAGATTGCATGATATGTATGACCATGAATCTCAGTTGGTTAAGACACTCTTCATATTTGTATCATTTCAGAATAATTATTACTAGCACCTCCTTTCACTTGCTCAGTTTGGATAATAAATTATAAGACCACAACCCAAATCACAGACAATGCTGCCTGAGTGAATTCAAAATAGTACTGATAAAATTCTAAGAAAAGACAAGCTACACACTTGGAAAAGGTATTTGTAGCATATATAAGTAACAAGAGTTAAGTAGCAAAAAAATAAATATCTCCAAAAACGAAAAACAAGACAAAGAACTTGATGGACAGTGAGCAGAAAAAAGTGGACAAAAATATATAATTAAGCATCAAAAAAAAGAAAACTCTATAAATGGCTTGTAAACATATCAAAAGATGTTCAGTCTCCCGGTATAATGGAATTTTAATTAAAAGCACAATAAGATACTATTGTACACATGCCAGATTGACCACAAAAGAGAAAAATGATGATTCTGGTAATGGTAATGATATGAAGCTAGAAACTCTCACATGTACTGTTGGTATGAATGTAAAATTTGGGGGAACATTGTGGCATATTTCTGGAAAAATTAAACATGAGCAAATGCGCTGACCCAGTAATTTCACTTCTAAGAAAATTCTTGCACATGTGTACCAGGAAACATGTGTGCGAATATTCATAACAGGATTACTTATAACAGCACAAAATCAGACATGGCCTAATGTCCATTGGCAGGAGAATGAATGTATAATTATTAGAATGTATAGATAGATAGATAGATAGATAGAGATATATAGTGGAATAGTATACAACAGTTAAAATTGATAATCAACTACAGCTACTCATGTCAACATGGCTTCTGTAAAAGGTTAAACTGAATTTATTTAAGCAAACAACGATTTGAATCAAACAGTGCCAAGAATGAAAAAGTAGTTAGGGTGCTCGATAGGCAGGGGGTAAGACAGAGGTTTAAGAAAACACAGAAGCAAAGCAAAAAAATAATTTAATTGGCTAGAACTTAAATGTTTTTCTTATTTGGGAAAATTTAGTTATTTGGCTGTAATGATAGCTGTTCTTAAGTTTTAGTTTTTGAGATTACAGAAAAATCTAGATGGCTCTGGCTTTGGTTTGTTTGTATAAGCTACTGAAGTCACTAGAGCTACCCCAGTCTAATAGGCACTTTAACTATTTTAACACTGCATCTCAACATGGTGTTTTGAAAGAATCAAATCACAAGAATTAAACAATAGAAATCAATTTTTATAGTTATCTCACTAGACAATATAATTTGATCTATGTAAATTGGTCTGTTTAGAGATAAGTACATGTAATAAAAAACTGTACCGAAAAATAGGGAAATGATTAATACAAAATTTAGGACAATGATAATTCTGAGATGAAAGGAAAGGCATGAAGTAGTGGAAGGTTTCAAAGGCTTTGCCATATTTTATTTCTTAAGCTCACAGGGTGTTATAAAGGTGTGCATATTTTTTATTACCACTCCTTAAAATGGGCACATATGATATATGCCTCTATGCCTCTCATTTCTATATTTTTCATAATTAATCAGGCTTTAAAAGCCCAGAGCATGAGAAGATAAAAGTGGCGACATCGTGTCGCAGCTCCCTGGCAGCTTTGGTGGACCACCAAGAGATGAGCAGCTGGGGTTGGGGGCAGATATAAGTGAAGGATGTGCTTGTCTGCAGTTATCAAGAGTGATATATTATGTTTCTGAAAGAATCGCTGAAGTGGAAAACTGATGAGGTAGCAGACAGAAGTAATATTTGCAAGAAAAAAAGGCCTTGACTTGACAAAAGGAGATGGGATGCAGGCTGGACTGGTATTAAATATGGGGCAGGGATTGGTCATGCTTTGGGCTGGCAAGGAAAATAAATGGTGCAGTTATGTGCTGGTGAGGTGGGGGAAATATGAGGTAGTGTAGTCTGCTTTTGTTTTCTCTATGAATCTCTCAAAAGCAACTTGCCTCTATACTGTAGGATGCTGGAAGCTTGAGGAGGGGAGAGAATGCGTGAGCCAGTTGTCTCGCATGGGAAAACAACTTCCCAAGGTCTGCGCTAGTATTGCCGGTCAGTGCTATCTATCCCTTAAATACTGAACTGAGACAATTCAAGTGAGATCTGCAGCAGGGTGAGGGCCTTCCTCCAGTTTGGATGACTGCTCAGGTGGCAGGGATAAAGTAGTTTTGGTGTTTTGGGGGTGTAATGGGTTGAATTATGTACCCCGCCAAAAGAATATGTTAAAGTCCTAAGTTAGTGTCCATGAATGTGACCTTATTTCAAAACAGGGTCTTTACAGAAGTAATCAAGTTAAGATGAGGTCATACCGGATTAGAGTGGGCCCTGAATCCAGTGACTGGTGCCTTTATAAGAAGAGGGAGATCTGGAGACATGCAGATACACACAAATGGAAGAGAACCATGTGAACACAAAAGGATTGGAGTGATGCAGCTATAAATCAGTAAATACCAAGTGTCGCCAGCAACCACCAGAAGCTAAGAGGCAAGGAAGGATTCTTTCCAGGAGAGTTCAGAGATAGCTTCAGAGGATGGGCTGGAGACACCTTCGTTTTGGATTTCTTGCCTCTAGAACTGTGAAAGAATAAATTTCTGATGTCTTAACCACCCAACAGTTTAAAAGCAGCCTGGGGGACTACTACAGCTGATGACTATAAAAGTGACATGAAGTGAGCGATTACACCATGACTCATTTATATATTAGCTTGGTAAGAGTAAAAGTGAGGACATGAGGAAGATCTGGAGCAGTGAGAAAGGGGTAAGATCAGAAGAATGAAAGTATTGACCAAGTCAGATACTATTTGGAAAAGGTTCTTGAGTAAGTGAGATGTAAAGGGGAAAATGATTCTGTGGTGCCAGAGAATAGGATTTTGGGGATCAGAGTTTTGGCAACAGAGGAAAAGTCCAAAAATATGATGACAGGTGGTAGTGAGTAGAGAACTGGAGTCCAGTTTTAGAAGTGAGGAGGCTAAAGAAATCAGAGATGAAGCGGGCATATGAACTGTGTGTATTAGTGACTCCCAATCCTGGTTAGTCCAGTCTGGAGAAGGGAATATTTACTTCTTGTCTAGGCCCAACTCGTAAAGTTTTTCGTATCTAATATTATGGAATTAAAGCCTAAATATGATGTGAAGGCCTCCTCTGACATGTGATCTTTCTCACAGCCCAAGGTCTATGGCATAGGGAGGGCAAAGAGACATGAGGAGTCCTGTTGTTTGGTTGTCCCCAGAGCCTCAGTTACTGAATGCATATGAGTGAGGGGGACACGTACAGATACTAATAAGAATAAAAATAAACATAAAAATTCAGGCAACCAAGGAGAACTACATCAAAAAGTAAAAAGTTAATAAAATAAGTAAAGATTTGTAAATATTCACCAGTTCATTGTTATTTTTCTTATTTTCTTATGAACTAGAGAAAACTTAAATTAGCTTTGATTTGAGGTCCAAAATCTTGTATTAGGACCAGCATTTCAGATTATGTCTTCAAGGCAGCTCTCTTATATTCCACACTAGATATTCAGAGAAACTCCAAGAACACACTTTGGCCTTTTCTCTCTCTCTCTCTCTCTCTCTCTCTCTGTGTCTCCAAAAAATATTCAAATGGAATTTTCTGTAATATTATGGTAAATCTTTTATAATATAAAGCTAATTGATCGAGGTCAAACACTGCTTACCATCCCCATAATTAAAGGCTAAATGAAGAAGTCTTTTGAAGTCCTCTTCCCCAGAACTCATACATCATTTTAGATTTGAATATAAACTAATTGGTATTCCAGTGTATTTTGTGAAATAAGCCACCTTGTTTTATGGTCACCACTTACATAGGCATTAGAATTTAAAGCCATGGAGTTGTATCTTGGAGAGATAAGAGAGTTCATTACTTAAAAATACATATAAGCACTTTATAGAGTGGTTTTCTCTGCTGCTTGCTTTGCTCTCAGGTGCCACATTTTATCTTTGGGCCACTTTTAGTCTTGTCTGACATACAATACCATAAGATAACGACCTGGCATTTCTGATATCCATGTCTCAGTCTTTAATATCTGAATTTACAGAAACTGAACGAGCCAAAGAAGAGACTAGTGCTGCCTCAACTAAAAAAGGTAAATGTAACTTAAAGAAAAAGATGTCATGGCTATAGCTTATTTCTGCTAAGGTTTCTAAGTTAATGTATTGTTCAGTGCTTATAGAAGAGTTCTATTTATTGATTTTACTATTTCATTGATACAGAAGGAAACCCACTTTGCTGGAAGATTTATGGCATCCATGTTTACAAGGCTTTGTCTTCAGTGTTCTAGTGCCAATGGTTTCATTCCTTTAGGGTGATAAACTAAAACTAGTAATTATAGTCCAATTGCAAGTTAGTGTTTGAAAGATTGAAGAAATGCTGCTATTTAAACTCAACAAGACCTCAATCATCTGGAGAGCATTTAAATTCAATATACTGCCTTAGGAAGGCAGGCTTGAACAAATGAAACTTGGACTAGGAAAGCTTACATGAACAATGTTCACTTTATGCTTGCATAATACTAAATTAGGAAATGTGCTCCTTGAAATGCTCACATGGGAACATTTTGCTTTAAGAAATATTGGGAAGCTTGGAATTTAAGTTTTCAAAGTTATTTCTTTTATCATGTCTAATCAGAGGCAACTACTTATATAAATATTGACTCCCTTTAGGAGACATTTTAAATAATATTTTTAAGGACATTAATATACATTAAAAGTAATCATCGTGAGGAGACAATGGACTCTGGGAAACAAACTGAGGGTTTCAGAAGGGAGAGGGGTGTGGGGTTGGGGTAGCCAGGTGATGGCTATTAAGGAGGGCACATGTTGTAATGAGCACTGGGTGTTGTACACAACTAATGAATCATTGAACACTACATCAAAAACTAATGATGTATAGTTTGGTGGTTAACTTAACATTATAAAAAAAAGAAAAGTTTTACATATTCTCAATTCAAAATAAACTGGAACAATTCTAAAATTTGTGATTCTGTTTACTGATAGAAATGAGATCAGTAATATATCCAGTGTTGCCAGAAATATCTCAAAGGACAATTTAACAACTTTATACTTAACATACTCTCACATACACACACACAAACCTACACACAAACCTTTCACACATAACTCACTAAAACACCGTAATGTTTTTCTCTTAAAAAACTCTCTTACTGCATACGCTTTATAAAGAGAATACGTATCAGGACTCTAGGGAGATATAAAATGTACGTAACACACATCCACGTTCTCAAAACCAAGCAATTTATATATGTACATATATGAATATAAATGAATATATGGATATAAATTAACACAATATAAATTTATGTGTTATAAATATCAATATAAATTATATATAAATTATAATATAAATTAATACATTTCATTAATATATAAATTAATGTATAAATTAGTATATATATGTCTAAGGTAAGACAAAAATTGTATAAAGAATATTTAAAGAAAAAACATAAACTTTTTTGTAAGATAATAATTAGAAGCTGGAGTTACTGAAATTAATGGGTGCCCTCTCTTAATTCCTAACCATATCTTTTTCTAATAACCTAATATTTGTGATGCCATTTTTTATAAGTGATTATAGTACATGTTGCATTGATATCTTTTGTTAAATATCAATGTACCCTGAGTGGTAGAGTCATAAATTCATCAAAGTCCACATTAATGTATCTCATTCTTTCATGATGTCTTATTTTCAAATCAATTTTATTTGTTGGCATTAAGTGGAATGTGGGTAAAACTTGGTTGTTTCAGAAAGGCTAATGCCATGGTATCATGAAAAGGCTAACGGTCTAAATATAGATTCAGAGAAAGTCATTAGTCTAGGGAAGGATAAAGTATACATGGTCCAGTAAGTGAATCTGAAGCCAGGATATTGGTATGTATTAAAAGCAAGAACAAAAGTGAGGGAAAGTTATGTGTCAAAATTGGTAGCCAATGGTGAGGCCAGTAGGGTTTCCAAATAGCAGTTGTTTGAGTCTCATATGGAATTAGATTTCAGATACTGAGCCTTAGGGAATTCCTGATTATGAAAGACAGTCTGGAGACAGAGTTAAGAAGGAAAAATTCAACTACTAGAACTGAGCCTTGCACAGACTTTGAATCACTTGGAGCTTGGATATTTAAGGTAGAAATACAAGCACACATAGTTTGGAGTGCAATCAGATCAAATTGGAGTGAGCAAACATACTGACTTGAGATTGAACCATCACTTAGTGAACTCATGGGGATCTTCAGCCAAGAATGGTCCCTGAGTTTAGAGTAAGGCCAGACATATTGGTTGGGGTTAGGTAGAGCTGACTGTTAGAGTGGAATGAAAGAAGAGAACAAATCTTTTTATGAAAATAAACTACTGGCACCAACTGCTTTGCTCCTAGTTAGTCTTAGATGTTATACCTCAATTCTTAAATATGAACCTGCATATTGGGTTTGCCTACAACTACAGCATGAAGAGAAACAAGCGTTCCTTCCAAAGCTGTCATAAATAGATTGAAATTCAGGTAGCATTTCACCAATTTAACAAGTTACAAGTAAAAGCCAAAAGAGACTTCTCTCATTTGTCAGGTAGTTTTTAGGTCCCCTACCCCCTCACTGACAATTGATCACACATGAAAATACATATTGCTTCATCATGGATTTAGTAGCCAGCCCTAATCTCCATAATACTTAGCATACTTTACAAGATGTTCAACTTCTAGTTTTTCAAAAATAAGTACAGTAAGAAAATTATTTAAGGGTTATTTTTGTTTTCAAAACATAGTTAATTGTTCTTCTACATTGAGGTTTGAACTAAGAACTATGTGTGCAATATTAAGTGGAAATTACTGATTTTGTGCTTGTTTTAAAATTCTCAGTTAAAAAAAGTTTAATATTTTAAATTAATTACAATGTGCTAATTTATATATCCAGTATAAATTGTGTTTGATTTTAAGTCTACTTTTAAGTTATATTTTCTTTGAGGATATATAGTATTTAATCATCAATATATCATCTTTTTAACTTAAATTTGTCAGTGTTTAAATCACTTTACTTTCATTTAACATGTATTTATGGTTCACTTACTATGTACAGAATTAAGAGCAAATGCAGATGTTACTATTTTTATTGAGCATTTTAAAATACTGAAAAATAGGAAGGTAAGTTGTTTAGACCTCAATTTTTTCTATCACCTAAGAGTTTTCTAGGTAATTATAGTTCACAGTTGAAAGCCAACAAGGTAAAGAGATAAATACAGATAAGTTTCCATAGGAATTTAAAAATTCTTACCTGGAGAAAAGCAAAGATTGACTATATAAGGTGACTTTAGAGCTAAGTCTTAAATAATGTTATATAATCATTTGTTGAGAGGGAACCAGGCAAAGTGGTGGGAAATTGCAGGATATATATGAGGAGAACAAGAATCTTGGGAACATGGTATGAATTAATGCAGCCTAGGCTAATAATACTGTAAAAGGGCCTGATTTTAAAATTGGACTCTATTCCATGGACAATAGAGAGTTAATAAAAATTTTAAGTATAGGAAAAATATTCAGACATTTGCTTTAGGAAGAGGCAGGGTAGTTAGGATGTAATAATGTAGGTGACATGTATTAGGACCTGGTATTAATTATGAGATTACAAAAGAGGGATATTAATAGAATTTGACAACTTACCATCTTGGGAATGAAAAAAAAAAGAAATAATTTAATGACAATAATAAGTTTTCAGACTGGGTGCTAGAAGAATATGGTTGATAGTCTTATAAAAATTAAGAAGGAAGATGAGAAGTAGTTTGAGGTGGGAAGACAAGATTTTAGACATATTCAAGTTAAAGTGCCAGTAGCACATGCAAATGACATCACATAGGTGGCTCTAAATGTGAAACTAGAACTCCAGATAATGGCAAGACTGAAATATATAGGTGGGTGCCCTCTACCTGGGGTTAACGGTAGAAACAGTAAAAGTCCATGAGTTTGTCATGAAGAGATAGCCGAGAGAGAGAACAGAGCTGGGGTGGAATGCTAGGAAACATGGGCATTTGGAGGAAAGAGGGCAAGGAAATTCAAAGAAAAAAAAAACAGAAAAAAGTCATAGAAAGATGAGTTTAAAAGAAAAATAAATGTAATTATTTATAATGTCATAGTAACCACAGGAAAAAAAACCATTTCAGTGACAAGGTGGAGGTCGCCAAGTCATTGTCAAGTGGATAATTATTAATTTTTTTAAAAAGAAAATTTTCAGGGGAAGGCACACTTGAAAGCTAAAGGATGACAAATGGATTGAGGGAAGGGGAGGTGAAAAACACAGGCAATTATGCTGCAGAAAATGGCTTGGAATAAAAGGAGACACAGGTTAGCAGCTTGGTGTTCTTGTTTAATCTAGAGCCATCTCCCTTTTGACCTAAGAGGTAAAATGTTTATCCTTCAAGACCAGCGTTTCTAGTAGTGTCCTCTTTAATCTGGCATCCATGCTTTTTTGTCACATCATCTTCTTTCTTGTTATTGATTTCGTTCCTCATTTTGGAGAGATTATTCTCAACTTCAAAACTCCTTCTTTTTTTTTTAAGGTTTTATTTATTTATTTGACAGAGAGATAGAGAGCACAAGTAGGCAGAGCAGCAGGCAGAGGGAGAGGGAGCAGCAGGCTCTCCGCTGAGCAGGGAGCCCGACGCAGGCCTCGATCCCAGGACCCTGGGATTATGACCTGAGTCTAAGGCAGACGCTTAACAGACTGAGCCACCCAGGCACCCCAAAACTCCTTTTTTCTTGATTACTATTTCTCTCTCTACCATTTTCTTTCCTCCACATTTTATCCAGTTTTCTGGATACTGGAATGCTAGTATTGCTTCTCATCTCCCCCCAAGGATAAGGCTTCTGTCTCTGCTGAGCCACTGATGCTCTGGATAATGCTGATGATGTTATCAGTGCTAAACCAAAGGAGCCATTCCAGTACTCACATTACTAGGTTTCTCAAATGTATTTACTACTTTGTCTCTTCCCTAAGCTTCTCTTTTACTGGCCTATCATGACAACATAGTCTCCTGGGTCTCCATAATTTGTCTGACCTTTTATTTCTAACTTGTGTTTTTTTTTTCTTTGCTGACTCTTAAATTATTGGTGTTCCCAGATTCCATTATTAATACTCTGAACTTTTCATTTTATACTGTCTCTTTGTGAGATTTATCAACTTTCAAGGTTGAAACTCTGACCTATATCCTGAAGATTCCCCATTGTATGTTACCACTTCAGGACTTCTCTGTGAAAAGGCATTTCCCTGAAAATTTCAAGCTTGTATGCTCAAATGTCCAATCCCATCTTCAAATACAACTTATCTTAACCTAATCACCTCACTCCCCCTTCCCAACTTGGTTTTCATTATTATTGGTGAAATCATAATCTACCCTTTATCTCATTAGAAAACTGAGGGTGATCTTTGATTTTTGATCTTTCTCTCCTTCACCTGATTATTCAGAGTCTCCAAGTTCTGCTGATTTTATCCCCTAAATATTTCTTGAATATATTTCCTCCTATTCATAACTGTGACTTCCATCTTAATTTGAGCTTTCATTATATTATGCTTGAACCACTGTAATGAACTCACTATTGCCCTTAGGTTTTTTATTTTTATTTCACTAATATTGATCTTACCAGAATTTCCCCATAATCATAGTAAGTTATCAAGGTCATAAAACTGAATAAGGCATTCAATTTAAAACTCTCTTTTTCCAAGTTGGTCATAAAATAAATAAAGCCTAACCTTGTTAAAATAACATTAATCCCCCAAGATCTGACCCCTATATCCCTTTCAACTTCATTTTCAGACATGCCCTGTTTTGAATGCTACAATAAATACCATATTGCTCATAATTCCAAATTCAGGAATATAATGTAAAATTCAGGAAAGATGGTAGCAGGAAGGGATGGTCTTATGAATATATTGATGAGTTAGCATCATCTAAGAATTGATGAGAAGTCTCTCTTTCCTCTTTCTCCACCATAATATATATATCCAAGGATCCTTATATCCAAGATGTAAAACTGTTTCTTTCACAATTAATTATTTATTCCATTGTTTCAATCATTGACATCCCCAGGCTGTACCCTTAAAATTTGAACAACCCTTGGGCAGATAACATTACATTCTTATTTCCTTGGAAATAATAGTGTATCATGCTAAGGCTGTAGGTCTACCCCCCAGAAGTAATGTATAAATATCATGTGGGGGACATTTCATACTGTAAATATTTTCCTACTCCTAACTTCTTTACCAGGATTCTAACATACCCTATCTCCAAGTAAGCCTCACAGTCTAGGTACAAGCCCCTACTGCTAATGGGAACACATCAGAGCCTTCATGAGTGATGAGGGTCAAGAAAGGAGAGATTAAATTGTTTTGGAGAACTGTGTCCCTAAAGAAAATTGAGGAGAATAATGAAATAAAGGCCTGGAACTACAAAAACCAGTTTCTCAGTCTCACAGTTTACCTCAGGACTATCTCTAATCCAGGCATTACTTTCTAAGAGTGTTAGTGACTTTGTTTCCTTTATATTAGTCAGGATCTCTGAAGGAGTGCAATATAAATCTGCTTCCCCCCCTCCAAAGTAAACCCTTCCAAATGTAGGGCAAAGAGAATTTCTCTCAGCACCAAAGGAGATTTCAGGTACCCTGTAGCATAGAAAAAGAAATTGATTGAGGTCTTCTTTTGATTCCAGGCAGTTAGAAAATCCACTTACTTACAAGAGCTATTTATTTCTAAAGTTTACTCTCCATAGAATTAGGCTTGATGAATTTTACATCAGAAGTAGAAATGAAAGGATCATCATTTCATGCAAAATGTGTTCTTTTCTGTACAGATAATCAGCATTTTCAGTGACCTTTTCTGAATAACAAAAAAACCCCTTTAGGGGACTCTCCTCCTCTGTTTAATATGAATGTGGAACCCATCATTGAAAAGAAAACTTGGTCTTTGTGTGTAAGTCACATTCAAATTGTTTGCTGAGAGACATTTACTTTTCAGAGGATTAAAATAAAATAAACTGAAAAGTACATATTTGCTATACAATATTTATAATGATTCTTCTGGGTAAAATAATTTTGAATAAGACTATATACCCATGGGCTCTATTATAATTACAAATTTTCAGTGTTTCATTTCCATTAATGTACCACACATCTTACTAGCTCCTTTATTTAAAGTATGCATAGTAAAGTCTGACTCTAGTTTGGAATTCAAGGCCTTCTGTAATTAGCCTCGTCTTTTATTTTAAATTATTCCATATCTCCTCTGTGGGAACATTCCGCTTCAGCTAAACTTGTTCACTTTCCTCTAGGCGTACCTAAGGCTTTCCCCGCTCCTTTGTCTTTCTTCACATCTTACTGGCTACACCTAAAATCCATCCTATTCCTGGAAAATCACTAACACCAAAGCTTACCCATTTTCCCTCTCAACTCAGAACATTTCTTATTAAGACATATTGTCAACTAATACATTTAATCACTAAGCAAAAATATATCAGTCACTTGCTATGTTAGAAACGGTACTAGATAGTGTAAAAATGTAAGCAATACATGTCTAAATATCCCATGTATCAAAGAAAAAATGACAGTAAAATTTGGAAATATGTTGATCTAATGTATGATAAAAACATTACATTGAAACTTGGGGTGTAGCTAAACAGTGATAGGGTGAAAATTACACTCTTTACAAATATTCATTAGAGAAGAAAGGCTGAAAATTGAGTATCTGGAAAGGCAATATTTTTTAATATAGAAAATTAAACCCAAAGAAAGTAGAGGAAGAGAAATTTAAAAAAAATATAATAATAAAAGCTAATGAAGTAATAAATTAAGTTGTACAATAGGGAAAGCAAAAAAGTCAAAATTAGACTTGCCATAAAAACTAATAAAATATATAGATTCTTATGAAAACTTATTAAGAAAAAAGAGAAGGCACAAAACATCAATGTCAGAAAATTAAAAGGAGGCATCATTACAGATCCTATAGAAAATTAAAACTAGGAATATTTTCCAATAAATCTGAAAATTGTAATGAAATTCATATTTTGAATCCATAACTATAATTCTTCCCCAAGGAAAATTCTAGCCAGATAGCTTCACTGGTGAATTCTTTCAAACATCTGAGGAAAATTTAGCACCAATCTTATCCTAAACCTTCCAGGAATAGGAAAAGAGGAAGCATTCACTCATTTTATGGAGCTAGAATAACCTTGATGCCAAAACCTAACAAGAACTAAAAATCAAAGAAAACATACAAGCTAACTTCCTTTGTGAACATAGAGGCATAAACCCTAACAAAATATTAGGAGATCTAAAAAACAAAGAAAATATACAAGCTAACTTCTTTTGTGAACATAGAGACATAGACCCTAACAAAATATTAGGAGATCAAGTCTGATAATGTGCATGAACGATAAAACATGATAAAGTTGGTTTTATTTAGGGAATGCAATTTGAAAAACAAGAAAAACAACAACAATGTAATTAACCAGAATAATAGAATAAAGGGAAATTACATTCATCATAGTAGATCCATTTAATATAATTCATCACTAGAGTAGAAAGAAGCTTCCTTAATCTGATAAGATACACAAAAACCACTAGCAAATATCATTCTCAGAAAAAATGAAAAAAATTCCATCTGAGAATTAGAATAAGACAAGGATGTCTGTTATTACCACTTCTATTACACATTGTACTAGAGATTTTAGCAAGTGCAATAAGGTGAGAAAAAGAAATAATATGTATAAAAATAGAAAAGTAAGAAATAAAACTCATTATTCACAAATGAAATTATTATCTACTTGAAACAATTAAAAGGATCTACAGCTGAACTATTATAATTAATGAGTAAATTTAGCAAATTTCTGAAAAAAGTTATGCTACCTTTCCCTCCCTTCTCTAGTTCATGACATTGGTTTTGTTTTTGCTTTGTTTTGTTTTGTTTTGTTTTTTGTTTTTTGAAGAGATCATAGCCAGTTATACTGTAGACATTTTTGATTGCTTTGATGATTTCTTCAGAATATTATTCAATATGTTTTTTACATCCTGTTTTGATTAAACTGAAAGCTAAATCTGGCTTAACTGGATTCCAGTTGGATAGTTGAATGCTTTGGCAGGAATACTTCAGAGGGCAAAATTATATATATATATATATATATATATATATATATATATATATATATATATCACTGCATATCATTAAGAAGCCAGACTGTTTGGATGTCCCATTCTGAATGAATGGTTCTAAGGTTCATCAGTGGTTAAGTTGGTGACAATCACATTCTTCGTTTCAAAGTTGCATTTTTCCCCTCGTGACTCTGTGGGGTGGTACTTGGTTGTAATGGAAGTATTCAGTCCCCCATTCATCTTTCATCAAGTGGCTGCTAGTGTCCTCTGAAGATCCTCACTTGAGTCATTTATTTCAGTGGGGAACACTAATTTTGTATGAATAATTTCTACTGTTTTGATGTATAAATAGGTAAACAGCGAGTACTCTACTGAGAGCAATAACTCTTAGAGAAAGCATAGTTCCAGTTAAACAGCACCTAAATGATAATCTTATTTCTCTTTTGGTTACTTATGACTTGGGATGCCTTTAATATTTAAATGAATCTCAAGCATGACCACACTATTCTTTCAGTTGGTTAAGCTAAAACTTCAAAGGAACATCTTGGTTGACATTTTCAAGACACTGAATGACTCCAAGCCATAACCTGAATTGTAAGTCAATTAATCATAGTCTTGTCAAGTAGAATTCTTTGTAGAGCCTGTTTATCAAAGCAGAATATAAAAGAAGAAGGTAGAAAAGAGTGGAAAAACTAGTCAGAAGAAGGCAAGGAGTTATTTCTTTTTCCTCTAATTCTTTAACATTAGATTTAAGATAGTTTCAATTGTTTACAGAGAAAAGAGAAATGTTGAAAGGTTTTAAAATTTTTAGAAGAAAAAGCTGGCAATGAATGAATTACAAAATGGTTGTGTTTTTGTTTTTTTTTTTTTTTTTTTTGAGCAGAAGCAGTATTTCTATCTGGAACTTTTATTTAAACCTTATCTCTGCTTTGCAGCAGTACCTGGAAAGAAGGAAGAGAAAACAACCAAGACAGTGGAGCAAGGTAAAAAAAAATGAAGGAGGTTGACATTATCTTCTTTAGAAAGACAACAACATGAGGAGGAAAGCACTGGATTCAGACAGGAGGAAGACAATAACTGTTAAATCTATTGCTCTTTATCAGTGTCCTTGCATGCTTTTCTGTGCCAGGGAGAATGTGAGGCAGCAGTCTGGGTTTTTGTTCTTTTGTATAACTAAACTTTGAGTATAAGTTCAGAGCAGGAAAACTCCACAGACTTCTTAATTATATCAGGGAAAATGCTGAAGATTATTGGGAATAAGGAAATGATCTGTAACTGTTAGACATTTTTCTGTTTGATTTGTGGTTTTAACACCACCTGATTGATCAGAGTTTAAAGAATAAAGATGACATAATTCTATTTATGCAAAAATAACTTCTCATGCTTTAAAAATAATATGTAAAACTTAAAAAAAAAAACACCAAAAGTAAATTATTTGAGTTTATACTATGACTTCAGCAAGTGATTCTCGCAAGAGGTCTGAAACCTCAATATTAAAAATCAGAATGTTACAAGTAATGCATTTTATTTTTATTTATACAGCTATATAATAAATACATAACTCTAGAGTATGCTTGAGAAAAATGCAAAAGTACAGTAGAGGTAAAACATTTAAAGTGATGTTGGGCCTTGTGTTAGAGCTCAGAGTGCTAATAACTTTAATTATGGTTCCCCCAGTCTTTGGCTTTTCATCTAATATAATATTTATTACTTATTGTAATAAAATCAGAACTAGTAATAATTTTGTCAAGAATGTCAAAATAATTTTTCCTTTTAAATTTGGGAGTAATTAAATTTGTAATATCAAAAATTTATTTTTGATATAAATATATCAAGAAAATCCTTTAATTTCTCGCATTTCAAATAAGTAAATTAAGGTTAAGGATTCAATTAAGTTAAATGATTGGTTGAAAATTTATTTCCTTGGGCTTTTCAAAATAAAATCAGATTGCAATTACACTGAAAAAGTTTTCAAATTAATTTTGGCTTCTGGGGGCTCTGTGAAATTTTACAATTCAATAGAATATTTCTGTCAGCTTCTTTTTGATGTGGGTATTTCCCTCTCTGAAATATAAAGTAGAGGAATAGGAGCACTACATCCCAACTTTAACTTGTTCACTTAGGCAAGGCCCTGAGCCTAAATTTCTTCTGGAAAAATAAAATAAAATAAAAGGGTGTTAATTATATCTGACCTGTCTATTCAACAAGATGTGGAGCTCAAATGAGAAAACACGGGGGAGGATATGAAGAATGATAAATTCCTAGATAATTGCAGAGTCCTTACTTAGGCATATTTCCTTATCAAATCAGCTTTACTACAGGTGAGATAAACTGTCAAACCACTTTGATCTCACTAAGCTTCACAGTTTTTCCTTTCTATATAAAGGTGCTGATTGCTCATCTTTGGCATTTGTAGATTTGCTTTTACAGCCACAGCATATTAAGAGAAGATTGGCTAGAATGTAAAATGCCCACACTAATAATAGTACCTAAGAGATAAGTAATTTAAACACAGATTGTTTATTTCTTCTTACTTGCATGTTGGTGTCAGTTTCATTAATTCTATAATGTTTCCTCAACTAGGTAGGAGACTAGAAATGGCTTTTAGAGTTGTGAACTTACTTATTCAGATAATCTTATAATTCATTTTTTTATTAAAAATACCTTTTTTCTTAAAAGGTTAGGCTCTTAGCTTATGTAAAAATATGAGATTCTCTTAATGGCTCTTTTTATATTGACTTAGTAAATCATTTTGGTTTTAAATATTGTAAAGCAATGGCCTCATATTTTTCAACCAGAGATATCATAAGAAATAGAGTTTTTGGATAAATTGCATATTTTTGAGATGATATATGTATGACTAATAATTGATATGAAAAATGTATTTTGTGATTTAAAAAATCAAAAGTTAATGTAAATATAAGTCAATGACATTTTACAGATTTCATCAGAGTATTCTAAAATTTATTCATAAGATGAGGCTCTTAAATCTATTGTGTACTTCCTTATGCAGTTTAGTTATCTTCAGAAGTATAAATAATCTAAAACTAATTTATAATGCATTGAAGTACAATTAAATAGTTCTTGAAGAGTCATTTTATTTCATTTAAGTTTGCATCGTGATCTTGTACTGGGGAAAAACATGACTTTCAAAATTCTTAACTAGATTTAAAATATACTTGGTGATCTATATAAAATTGTGTATATTGAACCTCTGGACTTAGATTGAATTATAACTGTACTTAGGAAACATTGATTAAGCTAAACTTTACATCGTTATGGGAAATTCATATAGTGAAAGGTGGAATGAATTTTGTTAATGTAATTTAGTAAACTAGACCTCATATCACATAAGAAGTAGAAATTTAGTTAATCTAACTTCTGCAAAAGTCCAAAAATGTAACTCGATTTTATCTCTAACTCGTTATTAACCGTGTTTTTTAGTTCTTCTTTTTGTGAAGATCTTAAATTGGCCGGACTAGAATTTTGAGTATTAAGAAACACTTTATAATTTCTCCACTTCAAAGGTGCACACACATACACAAACATACACATACATATACACACACACACACACACACACCATTAACTATTCCTCCTTGTTCAGAAAGCAAGTACCTAGAAACATCAAGAGATACTAATGTTTAACACGGTAAATGTTGCTATCCTCATAGTGAGAGCTAAGGAAAGACAAAGAAAACATTTTAACACTTGCTAGGTGCTGTGTGCTACTATAGGAGGATTCATCTTTAGATATTTGTATATTACATCTAGAAAGAGTGCATCATGTTTCATTAAGCTTAATTTATTCATTTGTTGGCATTTAATTTCTTATAGTGTACCTTTTCCTCCTTGTTATTCAGTTTCAAAATTGATCTGCCTCCTAAATCCCATTTACTTTTCTCTTTTTCAATCTTGATTTCTTTCAGAAGAAAACATTTAGTAATATTTGTTTGTTACTAGCCATATGAGCAAAAGAGTCACTCTAAAGAAGCATCCAGGGGCTTGCTACTTACTTGGGCAGGGAAAGACACCAGTCAAGACAATTAACTTTAAAAGATCTGAATTATAGATTGGAGTCCCAGTATCTCCCTGTTTTTAATCTTCTTCCTTCAAACTGACTTAAATCCAACAGTGAAAAGGTAAAGAAAAAGTAATATTTTTTTAATTTTTTAAAAAAAACTTAAAATGGAAGAGAAATTTAAACAATTGCCCAGTTAAGCCAATATATAAGTATAAATATAGAATCATTAGGCCTACCTTTGTTTTTCTTATTTTTACAACTGTGGAGCAGAATTAGATGATCTCTTAGTCCTTCCAAATGTAAAAATTTTCTATTCAACAAAGTGTTTAAGCAGTGTGTTCCTTACATCAAGATATAGAGGCTATTCTTTTTTAAGGGAAGGCTAATCTAGAAGGACTTTCATTTCTAAGATTCTGAGATTTAAATGCTAGGGAAAAACATACTATAAACTTGAGTACATATAGATAGTTCAGTATCTAAAATTAAACTGAAAGTTTCACCTCAGAAATATTAAGTATAGTTTTCCATCCTCTTAACTAATTAAAAATCACTTCAAAATCATTAAGTAGAAACGCGACAGAAAAATATTCATGAAAAAAAGATTAAATAGGATTTAAGTGCCTATTAGCCACAAGAATAAATCTGAGCACAACTAGTAATCATTTTATTCAGGATAAAACTGGAGCATGTGGATCATAAATGTATCAAATACAGTTCATTTCCTGTAATAAAAAATTCTATCTTTCCTTTAATTAAGAAATGTTTCTAAATTCAGAGGCACGCTAATTTGTGTTCACCTGAAGAATTTCTGTCTTTTTTGCCTTTGATTCTATTTTGTAAAAAACAGTACCCTACATAATTGTATTAGTGTTTTAAGTTGTCATAACAGCTGGGAAACCCAAATGCTATTACAGCTTTGTGTATTTGTCATTGTCTTCCTTCACCTTTTCAGATTCTTCTATTCTTTGTACATGCACTGGTCTATTTAGAATATGCGATGTGTACTTACCGTAGATTTATCTCATACTTTCAAGTGAATGTTAATAATATCTAAAAGTAATGGTTTCCCTGAGAGAAACTTATTTATTTAAATAATTAATGTTTATATTTCATGGTGTGTCAACATTATTTAAAAAAATTTTTACATTTCAGTTCAATGGAGTAAAATTGAAAGTTTAGTTAATACAAATTGTATTTAACTATCTGCTTAATATGTGATTATAAAATAACCTATTTGCACATGTGGACTAAGTCATGCTGTTGACCCTCAATAAATGTTAAATGATAACAATACTATTGATTCCTGTGAATTCCAAACTTTTGACAACAGTTTGTGCTTTGATTGTTTAATATTTATTGAGCGCCCACAACAGTCTAGGCGCTGGGGAATGGGTGTGAGGAGCATGACGTGGGCTTCAGAGAGAAGATGGTTTACATGCAGAGCTTATACAACACATGAAAATGAGTGTATTCTGCTTATTTATGTATTTTATATATTTTCAAGAGAACCTTTAGCAATTCTCCACTGTCTCATTTGCTCACATAACACATCTCACTTCTTCGTACTTTAATACTTTTAGAATGTTCTCACAATTATTTTATCTTATATGTAGGAAATTCTTTTCTAGTTTCCTTCTCACATGTTCCTCCCCACTCCCCTCATCCTTTTAATAACCAGACAGATCTAAATCCTACCTACCCAGCAGAACTACACTTATTTAGAAAAAATTTGTATTGTTACATTAATCTCCTGCAGGGTACCATAATCTGCCATGCAACATTTGGTTCATGTGATTCACACATTTACTGATAAGAATACCATTCAGTGCTAAAGAGAATTTCAGCCTAATAAAAGAGCAATGTGTGTCAATGCTGTTGACGAGATTTGGAGGTGATGCTATGAGAACCATTCATGTTGTACCTTTTTCTCAAAAGTTAAAGGTTCTTTGTTATTAATGATCCATTTTCTCTAATAAACTAATGTGTGACCTGATCACTCTTATTTTACACAGGATATACTAGAGGCAAGTACAGGTCACATAGGGATATAATTGTAATGCCCAAATTTTTGTTTCCCAGCAAATATTCTGCCTTTTAATTATCATGAAAATGAATCATTCCTTTGCCTATCTGGCCTCTGTGACCATTTTTTCTTCCTTCCTTTTCTTAGAGATTCTGGGCATTCTATGGGGAAGTACACTAAAACTGTAAGATTGCCCCAGGAGCTTGACCTTGTACTTCATATTGGAATCACTGCTCTTTTTTGATGGGAGGGGGGTTACCACTCTTAACACCAAATAACTTTATTAACTGTAGATCAGAGAAACTGGTAGGTAGAGGGATTGAATTACCTGAAAAGACACCATCCCCAGGAGCAATGTGTCACTCCTAATCTGCCTGCATTCTACCTCTTCCAAGATTTATCAAAATAGTTTCTTAAAAGTAACATACTTTTCACATCAAATGTGTGCTTTTGCTTCACTTATAATTCTCAAACTTTGTCTTGATTTAACTTCCAACAATGTTCATGTAAAAATAATAGAATGCAATTATGAACCACTTTTTAAAGCCCAGTCAAATCCAATTGTAAATATGAAGAAAGTTGTCATATGATCTCTGAATTTAATGGCAAAGAACTTCAGATTTCTTTTGCCAATACTTAATATAATTTCATAATTTTAAAATAATGAAAGTATGTATTCTTGATATTATCTACATCTTAATCTCAGGTTTATAGTTCTTTAAGACATCCTTAAATATGGGGGCACCTGGGTGGCTCAGTTGGTTAAGCCTATGACTGTTGATCTCAGCTCAGATCTTGATCTCAGGGTCATGAGTTCAAGCCCTGCATTGAGTTCAAGCCCCATGTTGGGTTCCACCTAAAAAAAAAACCAAAACCCAAAAAAACACACATCCTTAAAACTGGAAGAGTCTGTTTCCATGCTCTTCATAGTGAAATTCTCTTGCAAAGCCTATTTTTCTTCATATATAATCTCAATTACCATCACCAGGATTTGGCATGTAAAAACTGCATGGCAAAAAAAAACATGTTTATTTAATTTGTTGTTTATTTAATTTACAAATAAAATATGTAATTATTTAACATAAATACTTGAAGATTAAAATTTTGTTCGCCGGTGAAAAAAATCAACTTTGTTTGTTCCTTTGACATTCTAGGCTAGATTATATAAAGGACTGTGGAAATGCATTGTAGTGTTTACCATACAGCACACCAAGAAAAGGCCTCCTTACGAGCTCAAGAACATCAAGCTGCTAGTTATGCTTTTTTTTCTTTTAATATTTCGTTCCATTCCTGCTATTATCCTGAAGCCATATATGATTGGATCTTTTTTCCCTCAGAAATCTTTAATAGGATGTATATTATAAGTTACTATGTTATAAAACAAAGGTTGTTTCCTGAGGTTTTTTTCTTTTTATTGACTTTTTTCTTTCATTTATAAATCAATTTTCCATTAAAGATCTGTTTAGGAAAAAAAATTGGCATATACTACCTTAAATAAAATTGTATAAAAATCAATTTTTATGCTACATCCTATAACAGATTAATGGAGGTTAGCTCCATTCTTTAAAAATCAAATTGCAAGAAATCATATGAAATCATTAGCCCCACATAAAAATGCATTGTTACTTTCTTCTTGCTGTAAATGAAATTATACATTTTAGGTCAAATAATTTCAGGGATGAACATGAAAATTTTATCAACATTCTACTTAAAATTTACCTGTGTCTCATTGACTATTACTGCCCCAATTTTTCATAGAATGATAAAGTAGTATAAACTGATTGAAAAGCAATTCTTAAAAAAAATGAAAATTTAATTCAGATCTTCTTTAAAATTATAAAATGGCAAAATGTAAGTTAAGAAATTTTTTCATTATTATAACTTGCAAAGTTTGGGTTTTATTTCACTTCATTCTTATACTAGAATAAAGATACTAGTCAGATAAGCCATACACAGCATCTATATTGTCCTTAAAACTCTTGGCAATAAAAATCATGGTGAACAATTCTTAACTTGTAGTTAGCACTTGTTTTTTTTTTAATTATTTATTTATTTATTTATTTATTTGAGAGAGAAAGTGAGAGAGAGAGAGAGAGCCCAAGAGGGGGTAGGGTCAGAGGGAGAAGCAGACTCCCTGCCGAGCAGGGAGCCCGATGTGGGACTCGATCCCAGGACTCCAGGATCATGACCTGAGCCGAAGGCAGTCACTTAACCAACTGAGCCACCCAGGCGCACCCTGTAGTTAGCACTTGTATTGTTGGTCCTTGAAAAAAAAACTGAGGAAAGCGAATGGTAATCAAAAATATTAACCTGTTTGAACAGTAGAGTATAGGGCTGTCTCAAAATAACACATAAAGCTTAGTCTACCTTTCCCATAATTTATTCTGTGACATTAGGCTAGTTACCTGCCTTATCTAGCCTCTTTTATAAGCCAAGACTATTTCACTAAGCAATCGCTAAAGGAGTTGCTAGTCATAATATTGTCTAATTTTCATTTGTAAAAATTGTCTCCTATGACTGAGGCATTTCCACTTTGCCCCAAATTCTGCAAAAGTATATACAAGAAAGCCAGATTGAAATTCTAAAATGAAAATGTTTTACAAATCTACTAAATGGAATTGTATTATTTGAAGTATTTACTCTGTTTACATTCAAAATATACACATAAATCACACTTAAGAATCAACAAGTATATCTCTGGAGCAAAGCATGCTATTGAATATTTAATTAAATGACATGAAGATTCTCTAAATATGATTTAACCATAAATATCAGTAACAATGCCACGTAGGATATAGAAATTATGCTCTTGACACACATGCAAAAAAGAAATTGTAAAAGATGAAACAGAAGATGTTGTCTCTGGAGACAGGAGGACGTGGAGAACACAACTATGGGTGGCTTCAGTTTGGGACTATTTCCAAACAAGATGACAATGACTCTCTATGTATTTAGTCAGTTTAGTATGTATAATATTCTTTTATGAACAAAACTTTATTAATTACATTGACATAATACCAGAAAGAATATTTGGATTTAGCATCTTCAAAGACTATCACTGGAAGGATATAAATTTAAAATCTTTGGTAGGATACTATAGTTCCCTTCACCACCAGTCCTCAGTGTGACTTTCAAGCTTTTGCTCACTGCTTCTCCTCTACTTTGCATATCCAGCAATCCAGCCACATGAACTTTCACACTCCATGGTTTGCTTATGTTGTTCCTTATATTGGAGCTGTCTTTCCAATTCTTCTTTGGTGACAAACTTTTTATCCAGTTTCAAAATCCACTACATTTGTCAGTGCTTCCGTGAAATCTTTTCTCATTCCATCAGGTAGGGTTTGTCAATCCATATGCTATGGGCCCAGATCTCTGTGTATGTGTCTCTATGATCTATGTAGATGCATTCTGGCATTAACTGAACTCAATGCAACCGTTTGTGCTTTTTCAGCTCCCAGCACAAAAGAGACAATGAATAAATGTTTACTGAATACATTGAGTTTATCTTTTTAAAATACAAAAATGAATCCTCCTTTTAAAATATTGTTCCCAAGTGAAGGAACCTAAATGAGGGTCCTTGTTTTGCAGGGGATCACTTTGTCACACTAATAAGCCCTGTAGAAGGAGAGTTTCTAGTTTGTTTGTTTTTTTTTTAAATGGCGTTAGCTTTTGTTTTACTTCAACTAAATCCCGTTTGAGAGTCTTGGACTTCAATTTTCTTTTACCTGTACATATATATCACAAAGTTTAAAGTACTGATAGACAAGAACTTTCTAAAACAAATCAAGGAAATCTAAAATATAATCAAATCAAATCAAACAATGAATTTAAAAAATTACACTATGAACAAGTGGGATTTATTCTGGTATGCAAAGCTGGTTCAACGTTTGAAAAATCAATTAATATAATCCAACACATCAACAAGTTAAAGAAGAAACACATGATCTTATCAATATACAGAAAATCATTTGACAGAATCTAACATCCATTCATTATTAAAACCCCCAGCAAACTAGGAATAGAGCAGAACTTCCTTAACTCAATAAAGAATACCTACAGAAAACCTACAGCTAACATCAGACTTAATGACAAACAGAAGCTTCCCCCCTTAGATATGAAAAATGGCAAGGATGTCCCCTCTCACCACCTCTATTCAACATTGTACTAGAAGTACTAGTTAATGCAATAAGACAAGAAAGGGAAATACAAATTTACCAATTAGGAAGGAGGAAATAAAACTGTTTTTATTCACATATGATATGTATCTGTGTAGAAAATCTCAAAGAATCAAGAAAAACCTCCTGGAATTAGTAAGTAATTATAGCAAGGCTTCAGGATACAAGGTTAATACACACAAGTAAATTGCTCTTTTATGAGGCAGCAATAAAAAATCAGAATGAACAAAATTAAAAATGCAATACCGTTTACATTAGGAATAACAAAAGAAATATTTAGATTTAATTATAACAAGATATTTGTAAGATTTATATGAGAAGAACTACAAAACTCAAAAGAAAAAATAAAAGAACCAAATAATTGAGAATTATTCCATGGTCATGTGTAGGCAGACTCAAAATTGTTAAGATGTCAATTTTTCATCTATAGATTCAATACAATCATAATAAAAATCACAGTGAATATTGACAAACTGATACTGTGGCTATGAACAAACTTATTATTACAGTTTACATGGAAAAAAAAAGACCCAAAATAGCTAAGACAATGGAAGAACAAAGTTGGAGGACTGACACTACTTCTTCAACTGTATATAAAGCTAGAACAATCAACACAGCATGGTGTTGCTGAAATAATAGACTAATAGATCAATGGAACAGAATAATCCAGTGATAGATCCACAAAAAAAACCAGTCAACTAATCTTTGACACAGAAGCAAAAAAGATTCAATAGAGAAAGTATAGTCTTCTCAACAAGCAGTGCTGGAACAATTGGACACCCACAAGCAAAGAAGAATAAGAAGAGGAAGAAGTAAAGGGAGAAGAAGAAGAAGAAGAAGAAGAAGAAGAAAGAAGAAGAAGTAACGGCAGCATCTAGGCACAGATTCTACACACTTCTCAAAAAATAAACTCAAAGTGGATCATAGATCTAAATGTAAAATGGCAAAACTCCTAGAGGATAACATAAGAAAATCTAGGTGGTCTTGGCTTTTGGCAATGGCTTTTTAGGTACAACATCCGGGCACAATCCATGAATGAAAAATTTATAAGTTGGACTTCATTAAAATTAAACCCTTCTGTTCTTCAGAAGATACTGTCATAAAAATTTGAAGACAAGACAGAATGAGAAAAAATATTTATAAAATACCTATCTGATAAAGGACTTTTATCCAAAAAACACAAAGAAATCTTAAAACTCAATAATACGAAGAAGAAAAGTTTGTTTTAAAAATCGGCACAAGATCTGAACAGATACTTTACCAAAGAAGATATACAGATAACAAAAAAAGCATATGAAAAGATGTTCAACATCATACATCATTAGGAAATTGCAAATTAAAATAATGAAATGCCACTAGGTACTTATTAGAAGGGCTAAAATCCAAAACACTAATAACATCAAATGTTGGGTAGTATGTGGAACAGGAACTCCCATTCATTGTTGGAGGGAATACAAAATAATACAGCCACTTTGGAAAACAGTTTGGTGGTTTCTTATAGAACTAAATGTACTCTTACCACACAATCCAGCAATCTTAGTATATACCCAAATGACTTAAAAACTTATGTCCATACAAAACCTGCAAACAAACATTTATACCAGCTTTATTCATAGTTGCTAAAATTTGAAACCAAATACACTCTTCTATACGTGAATAGATCATTAAACTCTGTTACATCAATACAATGCTACTTTTTACAGTACTAAAAATGCATGAGCTATCAAGTCATAGAAAGACCTAAAGGAAACTTACATTCTATTTCTAAGTGAAAAAAATCCAATCTTAAAAGTCTTATTGTATAACCCCAACTACATGATATTCTAGAAAAGGTAAAACTATGGAGATGGTATAAAGTTCAGTGGTTGTTTGGGGTTTTGGAGGAGGAAGGGATGAATCGGTGGAACATAGGGAATTTTTAGGTCAGTGAAACTAATAGTAGATGTATGTCATTTAATTTCTCAAAATCAATAGAATGACCAAAATGAACAGTGAATCTTAATGTAAACTGTGGACTTTGGTTTGGTAATGATGTACCAATATTGGTTTATCGATTGTAATAAATGTATCATGCTAGTAAGAGATGTTGATGATAAGGGAGGCTGTATGTGTTAGGGGTGGGGGTATGTGGAAACCCTGTGTACTTGCCACTCAATTTTGCTACAAACCTTAACCTGTTCTAAAAATCATTGAAGTTCATTAATTTTAAATAAGTATATGATCTGAAAGAATTAGTTCACTAGGTAAATTTCAAAGTACTACATTTTGAGATTCTATACCATGAATAATGGGAAGATTCATAAAAAACCCTATTTACTTTTTATTATATTAATAATTTTTAAGTTAACATTTTTCTTATATTCAATTATATTTCTTCAAAATTTTTGTATCATCTCATAAAATAAGTTTTATATTTGAAAGCTTAAACAATAATGAGACTAATTCCCAAGATCTCATATAAATGTGTCTGTACAAGAGGAGTTCTAATTATGAAACAAAGTTCAAAAGACAATAGACTGGATAATGAATATTATTGTAGTTAAAATATAATATATTATACTTAAAATGAATAGATGATTAGCAATTATTACAAACATTGACATAAGTATATGCATATAGGTGTGTGAGATTTTCCAACTTTGGAAATTTACCATCCAAAATTTCTTAGATAACAAAAAGTAAAATGCTAGATTTACACTTCCAGAAAAAAAAATGCTAGGTAAATATTAGGTTGAAATATATGCTTTTATTGACAACGAAAACTGTCAAAAACCAGCAATTTGATTTTACTTTGATAACTTAGCTAGGTTAGGATTGCAAAGTCAGGCAATAACTAACCACAGAAGGTGATTGTAATGATTATTAGGCTTTTTGTAAAAAATGAAGAGCAATTTTCCTAATAAAATGTGGTCAGCACAAAATTGACAAATTTATTAATTTATTCAACAAATAGTTATTGAGTTCTTAGTATGTGTCAGATGACATGGTCTGGCTTCAGAAGTGTTGGGAAGGCTATGGCAGACTAGTAGTTATGGAGAACAATTGATGTGCTGTAGTGATGCAAACATGTTCACTAGTCATTCTAAGGGGGCCTCTGACACACTATCTAGTGATATAAGCCACTGTTCTCTTAACGCATAGTGTAGCAGTTTAACTCTACTTTTGTAGTTTAATAGTCTGGGTTCAAGTTTCCCACTACTGTTTAGTAGCTGTGACCTTGGGCAAGTTTTTCCTCTTAGCTTCTGCTGTCAATCTATGAAATGTAGATAATACCTAACTCACTGGAATGAGTGAGAAATTAAAGAGATTTGTCTTAGTCAGCTCAAGGTTGCTACAACAAAAGTAGCACAGACAGGGTGGCTTAAACAGAAATTTATTTATCACAGTTCTGGAGACTGGGGAGTCCAAGATCAAAGTGCCAGTCAATCTGGTTCCTGTTAAGAGTTCTCTTCCTGGTTTGCAGACAGATGCCCGCTTACTATATACCTGATATACTAGAGAGAGAGAGAAGAGAAAGACAGAGACAGAGCTCAGCTATTTCTTATCTCTTTTACAAGGGTACTATCCCACTCACAAGGACTCCAACCTTATCACCTAATCATTTTCCAGAGCCCCACCTGCAAATACCATTACATTGGGTTTTAGGCTTCAACATACGAATTTTGGAGGGACACAAACATTCAGTTCATAACAAGATCATATGTAAAACGCCTAAGGATATAAAATGACACTTTGTCATTTATGTGAATACGGGAATGACTGAAACCTAGTTTTGCCTGCTGCCAAGCAAATTATCGTCCTGTAATAATATATTTTCTTGAAACAGACATGGGAACTTTGGCATCCTGGCTGGAACATAAGTTCATGAGAAAAATTTCATGGCTAATAAAGTTTTCTATGAAAAACAAAATCTTTTATAGTAGATTTAGGGCTCAGTAGCTAATTCTGTGCTACAGTGTCTTAGTTTATCTCAGCCCCCAGATATATAAAGAAGTGCTTATTTTCCTTTTTTAAATCATTGCATATTGCTGATCTTTTCAAAAGAGCTGGGCAGAGTTGAACTAAAATGACGAAAATGCACCCCACTGAGGTACTCTCCAGAATTCCAATCAGTATTCTGATTATTACTGTGTAACGAGGACCAGAATATAAAGGCATGTGCAAAGAGTCCACTCTGCAGCCAAGCTACACAGCCTAAAATCATCATAATTACAAAGCTCAGTCAGAATTTAAAGGGAAGGGATATTTAGATGATTTCAGGAGAGTCCCTCAACTAAGATAATTTGAAAAACTATGCTATTATAGGGAAGAGCTTGTCAAAAGGACTAGAATACTGAATCCATTGGACAAGACTTTCTCCCCCATTGTGATTGCAAGTGCATATTGAACAAGTTCTGTATCTGTTAGTTGTTTTGAAGTCTTATGCTGTGGTCTATGTCAGAGTTTTAATATACTAACACAGCCCTGCTTGCTTAGATTTCCACAGTGCTTGAGTAATGCAAGGAAGCTCTTCAGAAGTGTATTTATAGTATTATATAGTTGGTGTTTTCTGAGCTCACTAACTCTTCCCACTCTGTATTGATTATGTAGCTTAACTTTCAAATAGTCTAATTTGCCTTATTTACAATATCTTGAAGAATACCTCACCATAGTCTCCAAGCCCTGACAGCATTATCCAAATGTCATTCAGGCAAATTTTATATTATGCTTTTTAATTATCTGTCTGATTAGAGGTAGATGATAATATCGGTTACAAAATTATATTCTTTTTTAAATAAAGTGTAAAGAAAGAAATGCAATGAAGTTTCCAAGGTTAAAACAAAAAAGATACCAACATGTAAATATAATTGAATTGGAAACATTTTTAATTAAGGATTTAGAAAAAAACATTTTAAAATGTTACAATTATGTGTGTCAAGTGCTTTAGCCCATAGAATAGGGAATGATTAAATGTATCATTAGGACAAAGAGAAAGTTAAAGATAGCTTCTGACCAAGTCATACTTAATTACAGAGTTAATGGACAGTGTCCCAGTAAAATTAAATTCTGAAAACATCTTTTAAGAAGCATTCAAAATTATTATTAAATAAACATCAATATATTTTCCTTCATGGGGATTACAAACACAGCATTTTAAACCATTTAGAGAACTTGAGAATCCTTTTCTCCATATTGATTCATAAAATTTAAATTTTGGAGTTTGGAAAAATATTAAATTCTATAAAATGCCTTTTCTAAAATTTTTTTGATTGTCAAAAATTATGTCCAAATGAACAGAAAACAATAACAGATGCATGTAGAGCACTCACATATTAAATATTAAAAAAAAATCCATGCAATTAGTCACAATTAAATCACTTTAGGAACAATATATTATCACTTTAAAGAGCAAGAGAAATGTCATGAAACAATTTTAATATTTTTGATGCTATGTGATGTATATTAGTAGTCATATCCAGGAAATTATCAAGTATTATTAAACTTATAAATAGAGCTCTCCATATGGTTCTTTAAAACTCGTCTTTCCATCAGAAGAAAAATCCATAAAGTTTGATACATTGATCTTATTCATTAAGCTTGTGAAAAAATATCTCAAATCAGCAGATGTCTTGTATCTACAAAAGAGGTAAAAAAGGACAGTTTTTAAAATGACATTTCTAAAAGCTAGCTGTGTAAGAAAGGTTGACAATTTTGAGTTTGATTCTTTTCACAGCCGGGAGGCTTAAATTGCCTGATGATTCTGTTAGGTTTTTTTAAACCTTCCAGTTTCAGTTTCTTTTTAAAATTTAGCTATATGTGATATTGACATCAAACCATGATGCTCCAACAGAAACATTTTTAATATCTTAATGTCACTAATAATAAATTGATATTGAACTTGATCATTCAGAGCAATGAAAAATAAATAGCAGTCAGATCAAAGATATTCTTAATTGTACTATTTCCTTTAAACACATTGCCTGGGGTTCAAAATATTTATGTTTGTGCTAAGGAAAAACTCTAGTGCTGACTTCCTCCATTATAAGAGTGTCCATTATTTTAGTCTTTTGTTTTGCCTGTTTCATGGGCATTAAAAAAAATTCTTCTAGAAGAAAACACTGTTGTTATAGATACATTTTATCTTCTACAGGACCATGTTAGAAGAAAAAGCAAATGCTATTTTCTATTTTTAATCTTGATTAGATATATTCAGTCCCTTAACTCAAAAAATTCTGGGCCTCGGACACCTGGGTGGCTCAGTCAGTTAAGCATCTGACTTTGGTTTTGGCTCAGGTTATGATCTCAGGGTCGTGAGATCTGGCTCTGCGTTTCGCATGGAGTCGGCTTGAGAGTCTTTCTCCCTCTGCTCCTCCTGCTCATGCTCTTTCTCTCTCTCTAGAATAAATAAATAAATATTAAAAAAATTCCTGGCATTATTGAAATTGAATATATTCTTCTTAACACAAATAATTTTTATCTAGTAAACTATTTAAAACTTGACTTGCATTACTATTTTGATCACAGTTTGTGTGATTTTAAAACATTTGGCAATAGCTAATCAAAATGTATAAGATTAAGTTTATTAGTCCAATATGTGAATGATATTTCAGTATAGGCAAATTATATAAGATTGGATTTGAAATATATAAGTAAAACATTATAACCCATCAGTCTTTTTTTTAATTTGCATGTATTATGAAGAACATAATTTTTAACGTTCTGGTTTATTTTACCTTTGTATACTTAGTTTATTCACGAAGTCAAGTCAGTATGTGTAAACAAAGTAATAAGATTTGTTTGGGGCATTCAAAATTCATGTTATTGATTATATTGTTAGTTTCCATTTATCAATGAGACTGCAGGTTGCTTTGCTTCTGCAACACTTGCATATAATCTGCACTTTACTTGTATTTCCAACTATTTGCTAGACATTTCCTTTTTGGGTATCTTGTTGACACATGAAACATAATACATTCAAAACAAAGATGACTTTTTCTCCAAAGGCTTCTATTTCTTACATTTCATATCTCAATTGATGGCAGATTATCCTTGTACATGTGAAACATGTACAAACTCCAGAAGCTATCCTCAGCATTTTAAAAATCTGTTTTACATCTTACATCCAGTTATATTGTTAAATTGACATCTCCTGACTAGTGAGATTCTCCTCAACGTAGGAGCCTAAACCCAAATGGCATCTTCTCAGTGAAAACCTTCCCAATTATAAAATAGAGCTATTAATCATTTCTCTGTTATCTATAGAGCTCCACTGAGAACTTACCACATGCTGCAATATTTTGCTATTTATTAGCTGATGGTTTCAAATGCTGTTTCTGTGTACAGACCACTCCAAAAGGTAGTGGTATATTTTACACAGCCAATTTTACTGTGCTCATGATTTAGAGGGTCAGGAATTTAGGAGGGATCAACTAGGCAGTTTTTACTTGGGTATCTTATGTGATTGCAATCAAATGTAGGCTTAGGCTGTAGTCATCTAAAGTAATCGTCTGTGGATGTCCAAGATGCTTCACTCACTTAGATGGCTAGCAGCTGTTGGCTGGAGGCTCAACGGGAGCTATTGACTGGGCTGCGTGTATGTAGCTTTTCTAGCATGGTGGTATTAGCTGGAGTACTTAGTGGCAGTCAGGTTCCTCAGAGCTGTTGTCCCTGGAAAAGCAGGTGGAAACTGCTTGGCTTTCATGATTAGCCCAGGAAGTCACACAGCATAACTTCCATTGCATTCTGTTGGTTACAGGTGACTCACACACCAAACTGCCAGAGGACCAGCTCAAGCCTCCCCATTATCTCTTCTGTCCTTCTAAAATGTGTCTTTCTCTCCCTTTTCTCTACATCTACCTAAATCCTTTCCATTTTCAAGGTCTGCCTCAATACCACCTGCCAAAGCTTTTCCTGATCTCATCGTTCAGCTAGGAGAGCCAGGGCCTCTGTGGTTGAGTTCAGAGAAATATCAGTTCAAATCCCAGTCCTCCTGTCTGAGCCACGTGACCTTGGAAAAGTTACTTAATCCCTTTATGTGAAAAGCAGAAGTAGTAACAGGATCTGCCTACCTTACAAGGTTGCCGTGAACATTGAATGGCCAAACAGTAGAGAACATTCCCTATGACAGATAGTGAATAGACAATGTTAGCTACCATTGTTATATTGTCTTTTGTCAAAGCCCGTAGCATTTTATTTGTACCTTTAGTGTGTCTATCATAGTCTTCCAATTGTGATAATAATTCGTGGGCTTATTTTGTATCTTTTGCATATTTAGTCAATGTTTTACAGGCAACTTACCAGTAGACATGTCTGTCTTGAATACCAACTCAAAACCACTCTGAGTCATTAAGCCTCAGAAAAAAAAAAAAAAAAAACAAAATGAAAAAACTTGCAAGTTTGTTTTTTTTTTTCCTGTGATTCCTTGTAACCTTTTCTCCCCATGATTCCTCTTGCAGAAATTAAAAAAGAAAAATCCAGGACGACTTCCTCAGTTTTGAAGGATAAAGGTAATGGAGTCAATTTAACATAACACTAGAAATTTATTAGCAAAAATATCTTGAAAAGTCTGTAGTATCTTAGACTCATCTCCTTCACAGATGGGTGAGCCCAAACTGCCCAGGTCACACTCATATATTTGAAAACTTGTATTTATTGACTTATCCCTCTTTCTTCCAGTTCACTATGACTTAAAAAGTGCTCAATTTCCAAAAGAAAGAGAAAGAATTTTCCTTAAATAATGAAAAGATTAAAAAACAAACAAAGTTAGAAGGGAAGTAAAACTATGGAAAGAACTTGCATCCATGTGCTCTGATTCTCTCTTTTCTATCCATTCACAAAATATATATTTAGTGCAGAATCAACTCTGGAGAAATAAAGATGGCAAAGCAAGTAACAGGGAGGAAGACTCGGGAATTGGAGTGCTCAATTGTTCTTTTCAAAGACTCTTAGTCAAGTTTGGTCTGCTTGAGTCTTGTCAGGCTCTTTGTTGCCGTAAATGAGCAAGGCATTCTTATTTAAATTTTGTGATCTCAGTCTTTGGAATGGCCTGGCTTTCCTTTCTGGCCATCTGAATCCCAGACATTTTCTAACACTAATGTTCACATAAAACATCAAGCTTTCTCAGTCTACTTCAACTTTCACTGAACCCTCTCATCTAAATTCACAAACTTATATATTCATAATCTAATATATATATACACATATATGTTTTGTATTATTTAATTGAAATGCCACCTATTTAAGCATCAAGAGCTAATGTTATTCCTGTTATTTTTTTATGTGGACTGATAAGTACCACATTCAATAATTACTGCATCTAGTATACAGTAATCAGAACATGTGCTCACCAGACACCAGGAGTACAAGAAAGGCATAGTCTATGCCCTCATGGAACTTACAGTGTTAATTACATAATTAATTAAAACAATAAGAATTATGGAAGGAATATACAGGATGCTGTAAGAGGCTGTAATCGGGGATTCTAATTGAGTCTGGGGAAGCAGAGGAGGCTTTCCTGAAGAAGTGATATTTAAATTCAAGTAAGAAGGATAAGGAATCAGCCAGGCCCAAGTGTGAGAATTGTTTGAGAGAAGAACTGAAGCAGGGCATCTGCTCTTTGCCAGGCACACTGATATCTGTACATTTTGCTTCAGCAAGTTGTGCTTGAAATCTCAATTGTTTTATAAACAAGGAAGCTGAGGCATAGATATATAATGTGAGCCACTCGGTATCCCAATTGTGGCTAAGAGGTGAAGGCAAAAATCAAAGTCAAGTCTCTCAGACACTGAAGTTCATCTTTTCATTTTAACACAGATACTGTTTGCTCCTTAAAATAGGGCTCTTATATTTGTATTCTTCAGAGCAATTTTGCTTTGAGGGTAGAGTTCATTACCTAAGTTTGAAAAATCTATTTGACCCTGATACATTGGCTCTGCATATAGAAAAATAGTCTTTGTCCTTTTGTTATTGGGGAAGTCTCCCCTTAATTCCCACAGAAGAGTTCAGTCGATTCTTTCTCCAGTGATACTGACTTTGAGAGAAACTCCTTCTCATTCCCCTCTCTCATTTTATCTGACAGTTAACGAGAACACTGTCCTTCATTGCGCGAGAACTAAAGGTGTCATTGAAAGATACTACCAGGAAAATCCAAATATATGTATGGTTACTTATATACATGTATATGATTTGCAAACCATAATTTGCACAAGGGAAACCTTCCCCCCTTCTAATGTAGTATGAGATACATTTATTTTGGTCCACGGTTATGCCACAGGAATAGTTGGACCGTATATTATTGTTTGCAATAAAAGCAGCTCAAAAGAAAGATTGGAGCTTACCTCCAAAGCTGCTTTTGAGGCACTGATGATTATCAAAAATTTAAACTACTACTTAAAGACCTCACTTGTACCAAAGCTTAAACTAGTTGGAAATGGTAGTTGTAAAAATCTGTCTTGGAAAATATTATCGGGAGATTTAAATCCACACCGACCGCTAAGTAGACTCCTGTAATTTCTATTTTTGTTGTTATTGTTATTAATGCACAATTGCAGGCAATTTTCTAGTGAATACTTTCCCCTCAGTGTTAAATTCTGTACTATTTGCAAGATGTTTCCAGTCACTAGAAAATCATGTATACAAAGGTTCACTGCCCATGATTATTGATTTAGAACTATTTCAAATGCACCTCTTTTCTTGCTCAACTGTGTTAATGCTGTCAAATGTCTTTGTTACATATTAGTTGGATATTATTTTAAAAGAAATTTATTGCCATCTTTCCTTTATTTTCTGAATATGATTTATCATTACAAAAAAAATCAAAGAGAAAATTTGCAGTGTTACCTGTAAGATGTCAGGGACATTAAAAACCCGTGCAATAATACTGTTTTTGGAGAAGCTCTTTGAAGTTTGCTGCTGAGGTGTGGCAGAATCAGAATGAAGCAATTCCACTTGCAAAAAAGCCGCTTAGTGCATTGGAGTCACTGTATTTTGTGAGTTATTTCTATTAAACAGCTAAAAGGTTGCCTACATTTGCCAGTCTCTCACTGATTCCACTTGCATGTACACATTAGAATCCATACTGAAGCAATGCTAGAACTCATAAAACCAGGATTATTACACAGAAATCATTTGGGGCCACATTTATTGGGAATTTGATGACCATGAGTAACTTAGGCATTTGGAGAAACATCATTAGGCTGTGTCTTGCTTTAAGAAGCTATAGAGAGGTCTAGGGATGATTGTTCCAAACAAAAAGAGCAGGGGAAAGACACATCCTTCTATTTTCTGAGAGCTTTCTCCATATTTGAGGTGATGAGTCTATGGCTTTCAAATACATTATAAAATTACATCTCTTATTCTACTTCTTCCTTCTTTCTCCACCAACATCAAAGCAGTCTTGTGGGTCCTCTGCCTCAGCCTTGGATTTTATAACTACTTTAATCTCATGCAAACATATATGCTTAACTGATTTAAAACAATATACTGTATCTTGAATTCTCAAGTTCCAAGCATACACTCCCCCACCCCACTAGGGATCTGTCCCCACCATCACTTCTCATTTCACAATACATTTTTTTTTTTGTTTAACCAGGAAATGCAAAAGCAGTAAATTACCCCCATGAGCTTGAAAAAAAGTTAATGAAGCTTCTCAGTCTGTTTATTCAATCCATAGCACTTGATTTCATCTTCAGATGCTGAAATATAGAAAAAAAATAGGCCCTACTTATACTTAGTATGTTAAATGGCAACATGGACCTTTCCTTGCCACCAAATCCATTTAAAAATATTCTGCAAACATATGGATATTTAAGGCTATAGCTTATCTACCAAGAAAATCTTGTTTGGAGGAACACAGCCTTTTCAGTAGGACTCCTAACTCCATTTATGACCCCGTCCACAGTCACCTAGATTCAATTCTAAGTGATTGCGTGAGTGCGATATCCATTCACAAGTGCCACCATCATATGCTGCATTCCCACCCCAACCCATAAGGTGGGAATAGAACAGAGGGCTGGCAGGGTAGATTTTTTTTTTCCTTTCCTTCCTCTCTCACTGCATTAAATGTCATTTTTGTCAGTGAAATGGACACTGAGATACAATGTTGCAGAGAAGGCAGAAAACTGGTTTATCTTTTGTAGGCTGTGGACGAAGCATGATGCTGTTCAAGACATCACTCATTTGTATGTCTGGAACCCATGATATGATTAGAATCACTTTGTATTTGAACCTGGTAGAATAAATGAAGTCTTATTTTGTTTTAACTAAGGGCCACATTTTTAAGATGTTGGAAGTTTGTGGATAAAATTGTCCTTGTATTTTATTTCAGTCTTATTCTTGAAATTAGTTTGACTTGAGTCTGATGACTAAAGCACTGCACTTCCATGACAGATGCAGGGTTTTCCATTTGTTTATTTTATAAAAAAATCACATAGCCTGAAAGAAATAAACTAAGCTAATGCTGATTATAACAGTTTTGGGAGACTTCTAGAAGCTGTATGTTTTTAAAAATTACAGCTAAAATAAGTTCCTATCCCCCCAAAAGCCCATTCTCTTAAGTGAACAAATAGATTGTAACTCACTCAAAAATTTACATTTCTTTTAAGTGAAAATGATCAGAGGATGGCTTGTTGTACTCTATACTGTTGTTTCCTTGTCTCTGTATGACTAAAATCATTTTTGAAGGAAAACATCATGTAATTTCCACCCAGGTTCACTTTACTGATAGCTTACTGACTCATTGAGATTTGACTGTTCTCAAATCCTTTTATGTTGGCTTCAAATAAATGCTCAATGTTTCTTTCCAGAGCTTATTAAGGGGAAAGAAGTGAAAGTTCCAGTTTCCCTAAAGGAAAAAGGTAATATTGTATAATGAAATGTAAAAACACATTGAGCTGCCTACTGCATATTCAGTTATTTGCAAAAAAGTAATATATCATTTATTTTTCAGGCTTTTAAAACTATAATTTTTATATGCCTTGTATATTTTTGAGCAAAGGAGAAAGGACTATTTTCTATCATAAAATTCTAAATTGTACTATGAAACAACAAAGACAAGAGTAGCTATGTCAGAAATACCATGGAAGCTTTTTAAAATGCATATGTTATTCTGATTCCACAAGTCTGTATAATGGAAAAATCTGCATTTTATAAATATCCCAAGGTGAATCTTATAAGGAATAGCTATGGAAACCAAAGATTTAAGATAAAAATACTTAAAATTTCTCAGTGATAGCTTGCCATTCTGTTAGGTTCGGATACAATAAAACTAAACAAATTTTATAGCTAGGACGAACTTAGAGATAAACTATAGTCCAATACCCTCATCTTATAGATAAATAAAACTGGAATAGTCAAGAAGTTTTTCAAAGTTATTGTAATTCGAAATAGAGCCAGCATAAAAATTTGATCTTCTTAATCAAGCACTATAATAATGCATCCTAGTGCATTCCCATTATACTAGGCTCAAAGTAATGTGGATTCTGACATGCCATACATCAAGTTATGTCCCTTAAAGCAAAAGTAAATATGCTAAGTCCAATGTAATATATTTAGTTTCTAATTAACTCCAGTACATTCTAAGGGCATGGTATCATACTCAGAATTATCTAATATTCCTTGTTGTCAAGATAAACATAAGTGAACCAGTGAAACCATGAAGTATACCTACTATATTGAATATTAGAAATAGAACCTGTTTCTACATTTACCTGAGAAGAAGATCTACAGGAACAATCGGCCAATTAACGCACAGGGACATAGTGGTAAAAATCCCAACTTACTGGCAGTATTTTATTAAAAAGAAAGAGACTTTTGGTGAACTTGTAACACATGTGTTGGAGTTGGGAGAGTTATGGGAGACCTGGGGAGGGGAAAGCTGACAGAAGAATCAGTCAGAGAAATGAAGGGCGCATGGAGAGTCTTCATTAGTCAGTGTGGCAATGTATAAAAAACATACCCTTAAGTCATATTTTTCTAACTTTGCAATTAATTTTAAATTAAACAAAATTGCTATTTAATGAAACACAAAAGCACAACATGATTTTTTTCTCAGCCCGTAGACGTACTTGATTTTCTTAAAAAGTATTTTAAAGCAATGTAGACTTCAAACTTATTAAGGAATTTATGTTTCACTTTAGAAAGGTATTATCATATCTAAAGCTTTATCATCATTTATGATAGTAGTTATTTTGGTGCTATATACAACTTTGTGCTATTCTGGTATAATATGAAAATTTGAATATTTTGCTCTGTAAGAGAATTCTTACATGTAATGTTAAATGTCCAGTAGATAGCAAAATGTAGCTACATTTTAGAGAATGAATTAATTGTGAAGACTGACATTCCTATGGATTTACCTAAACGCTAATTCATTTTTAAGAAACTCTAGATTTCTTTGGCATGATCTGATTGGTGATTAGAACAAACAGTTACATCACAATCTAAGTTGAAATGATTTGATGCCATTAAATAATTTAATCACTTAATGATGCTGTTATTCCTTTGCCAATCTAAAACAGAAATATAAAAAAAATGAGGAACAGACAAACACATTGTAAATTTGCACATTTTTTATTAAGGAAGTTCAGTTCAAAAAGATTCCCCTAGAAGAAATGCATGTGGAATATATACATATGAACGAAAACCAATTCAGGTTTCCACCAAAATCACTTGATGTGTATTTTAGTCTTTGATCCCTGGACATATATACTTAAGAGC
This sequence comes from Callorhinus ursinus, assembly GCF_003265705.2. Classification (NCBI taxonomy): domain Eukaryota; kingdom Metazoa; phylum Chordata; class Mammalia; order Carnivora; family Otariidae; genus Callorhinus; species Callorhinus ursinus. Next base: position 40,795,498 of record NW_027397068.1, on the reverse strand, counting down.
TTCCTTTCTTTTTTCCCCTCATTCCAGGTATCCTTTTTTCATCATCCTGGACCATATGGTCAGTGTAGCATGAGCCAGTTCATGGTCACAGATAATGGTGGTGGAAAATAATTTTGGAAAAGATACATATTTTTAATATTATACCCCTATTTCATGAATGCTGAATTTTTGTTATTGCACCATTTTCTTCCTAATTTTTAATGACAAGTATGTATAGACAAGGGATGGTTTGCATAAAAAGTCAATTAGAACTATTATTTTATTTTATTGAAGTATAATTGACACACAATATCTTACTAGTTTCACATGTACATCATGGTGATTCAATATTTTTATACATTATGAAATGATCCCCCGATAAGTCTAGTTACTGTCTGTCACCATACAAAATTATTACCATATTATTGACCATATCCTCTATACTGTACACTACACCCCCATGACTTACTTATTTTATAACTGGAAGTTTGTATCTCTTATCCCTCTTCACCTCTTTCGCTCTTCCCCACCTCTGGTAATCAAAAATTTGTTTCCTATATTTATGAGACTATTTCTGTCTTGTTTTGTTTGTTTTGTTTTTTAGATACCACATGTAAGTGAAATTATATGTCTTTCTCTAATTTATTTCACTTAGCAGAGTACCTTCTAGGTCCATACATGTTGTTGCAAATGGCAAGATTTTATTCTTTTTTGTGGCTGAGTAAAGCCCATTGTTTATATATGGTTAGAGTAGGATTTAAGACAAAAAGAGAACAAATCTGAGCAGAAAAGATAAATTTCACACTGGAAAAATGTATTGCAACGCATATAATGAACAAAGCATAAAGAATCACATTATACTTTTTAAATCTACAGATTATAAAAACAGAAGAAACACACCTGAAATGCCAAATTTGTTGACTTTTACTTATTTTAAACATAGTTAATTGAACAAACAACCAAAAACTAATTTTATAATCACTGAAACATGTGGGTAAGATTTGTAATTTTTGATCAGGACTGAATAATGTAACTTATTTCCATGATATAGTAAAAGTCAAATAATTGAAAGAGAAATGATAGCTGGAATCTATCTCAACTACATGAAGTTTTTTAATAGGATATTTATATAAAGCCCATTTTAGTACTAAGATGATGTATATAAAATAATTTGAGTAATCTTGGAAGATTATTGTAGTCACAATTCAATATCATGGATTTGATAATATTTTATTTTATTTTTAAAGATTTATTTATTTATTTGAGAAAGAGAGAGAGAGAGCATGTGTGGAAGGGCAGAAAGGACAGAGGAAGATAGAGAGAGTCTTAAGCAGACTCCGTGCTGAGCGCAGAGCTCGAGTTGGGGCTCAGTCTCACGACCCTGAGATCACGACCTGAGCTGAAACCAAGAGTCAGATGCTTAGCTGACTGTACCACCCAGGCGCCCCAACTTGATAATATTTTAGAAGGTAGTAATACAATTCAAAATTACTTCAACATATTGGAAGCTAGTTTCAATAGAAATGAACATAAGGGATTCAATTTAGGACAAAATCAAATTGTATAGGTTTAAGAGAAAAACACTGCACAAAAGTAGCATAGAAGAATTTTGCCTTAAAGAATTCCTCAAGTGAATACGAATAAAAAATGCAGCACTAGAATTTGAAAATATGAATTATACTGCTAAGAGTGACAATAATAGTTCACATCACCATTGCTCTTTACTCTATTTCGAATGATTTTGAGCCTCATGGCCTTGTATGGTGTGTAGTTGATTAAATATTTTTCACATTTTAAAAAGTGTAAAAACAACAACAACAACCATGTTTTACATGTTTACATACTCCACAAGCACTTTACTAGATATTTTCTACTAAAATAACCAAGACAAAACTCATTACATTTTCTATTTGCTCATTCACCCTTCTGTGTTTTTAATTTTCTGATTTTTCTCCAATCCTTTCAATATCTCCTTTTGGGCTATTTTCACAAAGTGCAAAGTGATTGTCCTTATTTCAGAATATCGTATTTGATTCCAGATATTCTTCATTGCACTTAAGACTTTTTTTTTTTTTTTTTGTAGTAATGTAGGTGCTTGGAGGGGAGCCTTAACGCTTTCTTTATGGAAGTTTCTCAGTTACAAAGAATGACCACCAGGAAGTGAGAATTCCTGTGAATTTATTTTGGAAGAACATAAAGTATTTTGTTCAAGCACAGCCCAGTGGAAGAACTGGTACATAGCAGTTGTGTTAAATCTGGTTTAGCCCTTTAGAAGAACTACTCCAGATGAAATGCCTGGTCTGAGGACATCTGTGTTTGAGGTTTCCCATTTCTCATTAACTTTTCTATAAAGATTCTGATTTTTGTGTCCAACTGATTGATTGTATATATTTGATCTGAACAAAACAAAATAAACAATAAGTACAACCTTGGTTTATACCAGGCAAAGTCAGAAAGTTTTAGCTTGTCCATCCATCTATCTCTTTCTCTCACTTCAGTTGCCGTGTAACATGACATAATTTAACATGATATCATAAAAGTAGCTGAAAACACCAATTTTCTTTTTTGCATACTTATTTTTTAGATTAGGAATTAATAATCTTCAATTTCATATTTGCATGAAAAAATACAGTTTTCAGCTACTTCTGTCTCATAAAATTTGGAGGGTAGCTTCATGTGACACTAAAGATAAGGGTCAATCATTTGTGGTAATGAAAATTATTTAAGCATCAAATCATAGACAAAAAAGAAGTGGTCAGCTACTTAATTCTAAATATTTGCCTATAAAATTAAGCTAAACTCACAGTTTTGCTGTAGTATCTCTAATGATTCTTTTCTCAAAGAAGTTTATAGACCATATTAAACAGACTCAAATATGTGGATTATATACAATAATATATTTAGAATAATAAATAAGGTCACAGTTATAGCATTTAGAAAGCAGTACTATAGAAATCCATACATTTTATCATTTATATTAATCAAAGTAATATTTCTTCAACAAATAGCAAAGTAGACAGTGAAAACAAATAAAGACCTTGATGGTAAATCTGTAAATAATTTTATTCTGCCACAACTTCTATTAAATCATAAAAATCACTATGGAACCAAGAATATCTTGACTAATTTTCCAAGTCATCATTTGTGATATTCCCTCTTATTGTAATTTTTAAATTGGTGTTTATTATGTGTAAGTCCTAAGGTTGGTTTAATATTTGTTGTTGTTGCCTTAGCAATCTCTCAATAGTTGTTGCAAATTAATATTGAAATGAAAAGTAAATTTAAAGAAATGACTCCAGGATAACCTCTCACATGACTTCAAACATTAATTTTTTTGCTGATAAACTTTTCATCACCTATAATGGAATAGAAAGTAGGGGAAATATTCAGACAACTTATTTTCACCTACATTTTTCTTTTGTGTTTTTCCTCAGCTAATGACTCTTCAGTATTTCTCAAAACATTTACTGAGTCCCTACTATGTTTAACAAACTGGTTGGTTGGTTGGTTGGTCAGTTGGTGGCTCTTTTAGGCACTGTGTTTGATGCTGCAAATCTTAAATGATACAAGTCTCCAATTGCACTGAATTAACTTAGAGGCAGACATATAAGTACAAAATAAAATCCAGATGCTGAGAATTCTTTCACAATGTGTACATATATTAAATCACCATGATGTACGCTTTAAATATCTATCAATTTTATGTGTCACTTATACTTGTAATAATGCTGAAATAAAAATAAAATAAAATGGAGTAAAATAAAATAAAATCCACTGGAGATAAGTAAGATAAGAATTATACCCAATGCTATAAAACTATAGAGAAAAAGCAACTTTAAAGCAAAGAATTCACATCTCATATTTAAACAGAGATACATTGTAATATAAAATATAACAAGTGGAACATATATAGTTTTTCCCTTCTGGACACTTGTCATTTTGCTTAAGAGTCAAAGAACAATATGTGTAAATGATAATATATGAACAGAACAGATTTAATTAAGAACAGAACAGTCAACTTAAAAGTTTGTAAAAACTACTCAATGACATAAAGATGTCTTAAGATGTAGCCTTTAGCTATTTTAGGGAAGTTACTAGCACTAGTCTTATGAGATGCCAGTTTTCTCATTAATCAAATTCTGCTACTATATTCTACAAATTCTATGAAATTTTAGTTACATAGGTGAATCTTATTTGTGTCTATATGTGTTTCCCTTTTCAGTAATAAAAAATCTGATTAGAGTGATTTTTAACAAATGAGTTTGTTTTGGGCAACAAGGTGACCAAGGGGAGGAAGACTAAGGTGCAAAATTGTTCAAGGATGTTGTCAAGAATCCAGGCTTCTGGCTTCACCTTCCTTCCAACTTTGCCACCATTAGCTTGCGTCTTTGGTCTTAAGGATGGCAAGTTTGCTGTAGAACATCCAGGTACTTTACAAGGATTCTTGCCAGGAACAGGACAAAGATTCAAAACCTTTTCCTCACAAGGCGTTGTCTATTTGGGAAGGAAAGCCTATTTCAGGGAATTTTTGTCCACACCTTTCTGGCCATAACTGCTTCACAGTGGCTAATCTAACTCCAAAACTAAAATATTTACCATCTGGTATTTTACAGAAAAAGTTTGCCAACCCCACCATAAGCCATATTAAGGATTTTGGTATTTAGTTTAAGGGCAGTGGACATACACAAAAGTATTTTATACATGTTTGAGTGTACAGGGGACAAGGGTTGCATTCTGTAATGGCCACTATGGCAGTGGGTTGGAGAAGGGCAGAATGGGATTCAAGAAGACCAATTAAGATGCTACTGATAACATCTAGGTGAGTGCTTATGGTACCTTGACCTGGGATGGTTGCAGGTGAAATGGAGAGAAGAGGACATTTTTGACAAATACAATATTTAATAAGATTTCTATTTTATACAACTAAATGTTTGGTGACACCACTGAGATGCAACACCAGAAAAGGATAAGCTTAGGATAAATCATAAGTCTGGCTGGCTTGCAACATGTTCAGTTTGGGGTGCTTATAGGACATCCAAGTAGAAATGTAGAGTTGGAAGCTGACTATCTGAGCATGAGGTTCAGAAAAGGAAATCAGGTTGAAGATAGACTTGTGGGGTATGTTTGCCAGTGTATGGAGTTTGAAGGTGTGGGCATGCATGGATGAGTGATGGAAAGAGTCAAAGTGAGAAGGGTAAAGTTCTGAGTAAAGTTAGTAAAGAGTACATTTAAAACTGAATCTTGAGGAACGCAGAACATTTTTTTTTTTAAGATTCTATATATTTATTTGACAGAGAGAGACACATCGAGAGCAGGAACACAAGCAGGGGGAATGGGGGAGGGAGAAGCAGGCTTCCCACTGAGCAGGGAGCCCCATGCGGGGCTCGATCCCAGGACCCTGGGATCATGACCTGAGCCGAAGGCAGACGACTGAGCCACCCAGGCGCCCCCAGAACATTCTTTTTAGCATGAATACAACCAGGCATCTTGAGGGCCAATACTAGTAATCTATCTGCCCTGCTTTTTATTTTCTAAAAGTTGGTATTTTATGCATTTTCAGTTGTCACTAGTTTTTAAGTCTGATTCTGAAGGTTCCAATGTAGATTCTACAAACATCATTTCAACACTGATTTATCCACATACGGACCTGCAGGGAAAAGCTTGACAGTTTGTTGAAGAGTAGATATTATATACTCCGCTTTTATGAGAAAGAATCAAAAGCAGCTGGTCTCAGAGATTTATCCCAAAGAGCACCTTTTAGAATATGTTAACTAAATGTGTGTCAGTCAGAATGTAACCAGTGTTCCTAAACTGCTGCATTATCTAGTGACCACAGATAGTCTGATGTCCAATGACTGACATAAAAAGAATCAAGTTTTCTTCTGAAAAATTCTAGTTTTAATGTTATTTATTGTTCTAATTCTCTAAACTGCCCAGGGATTTATTTTGTCTTTTGTAACTAATCATTCTAATAAGCAAATGCGACTAACCTATATAGTTGATTCACCATTCTGAATTTAAAAAGTTTTTCTAATAACATTGCAATTCACAAATATCATCTTTGCTTATGACATTGTCATCCTCTAAGAAATATTAGAGCTTCCTGTGATCCTGTTTTTAAAATCTAACAGTTGACCTAGAATACCTGATTTCATAATCAACATTAGTATTTTAAATTTTGTGTAATTTTTTTTCTGTTTTTCTTTGTGTGACTTGATTCTGATTTAATTCTTGACATGATTTAATTCTGCTTTGAGTTATTTTAGGGAGAAAATATTATGACTATCATGTTAACAGTGAAGAAATTGATGCAAAAAGATTAAAGGATTATCTAAGGTTTCTATGCTGGATTAGCTACTTAGTATCAGACTTAAATGCACCTAAAAATAATCTTATTGTCCTTTGTTCTTCTATATTGGAATATATTAGCAAGACTTATCCTAATGTGGTATCAAAGTTGTTTTTTTTCCCATAACAATTTTTTGTGTTTGGTAGGATTGGAGAAAAGTTACAGAGAATTTGTTGATTAAAAAAAGACCAGTTAGTTTCAAAAGCATAAAATGTCCATAGGTAACTTTACAAATCCATGATTACTCACTTCTTGAAGAATTCTTTAAGTAAAAATTGAACCAGTAATGGTAGCTCTGTCACTCTAAGCAGCAACTTACAGACTAATACTTTTCCTGTTGTGCCCATCACACCAAAATGCCAAGTTGATAGAATGGAAAGGGGTTATGTGTTCGTAAGAAAAGCTGTTGAGGTTGCCAGAATTTTCTCTCTTGTAATCATCGGCTTTACAAAATTAATGTATCCAAGCACTGTGAATTTTTATTTTCTCCCTCCAAAACATTAATGCACAATGATAATATATATACAACTATATGTATATGAAATATATAAATAGTTACAAAGGTAAAGCCCCAAGTTTCCTTCCTTGGTATTCTTTCCATTTAAGCTCTCATTGAAAGGGTCAAAGTAGCAGGAGAAAATGAATCACTGTCCTTTTGCATACCCATTTTTGTTGTCACTCCAAGCTGCCTCATGCAAATATTCTAATATGCTTCTCTCCTTGAGGGGAATTTTTTTTTTAACGTCACAGTAAGTTTTTTTTTTATTTTTCCTGCATTCTTTTCTCCTATAAGGTCATGCATTATTTTTACATATTCGAGTGAGATATAAGATGATCCATACTTAAACCCATGACCTTTTATTAACTCCACTGATTATTCTCACTTCAAGTTAAAGAAAATGAATGTTAGTGCCCAGAGAAACAAGGAAGAATCTACTTAAAGACAGACTCTCCCTTTGATAAGGAGAAACCAAAGAATGTCTACTTACTTACCTTGACAACTGATTGTTACATAACTTTCTGAACCCATTGAATGGTTTAAGGTCAACTGGCTCATTACCTAAAATATATTCAACCAGCCATTCTGCCATCTTCAGATAACATCACAGGACACTGTTCTAACTATTCTTTGTACAACTGATAGGTACAGCCTTTTCCAATTATTCCTTACTTGTTTCAGTGTGTACTCTTCACAATGGGAAACTTCAGGAAGGAAAGAATAATGAAGCACACATAGGGAGGCATCAAAGAAAGAGAAGATAAAGGCAGAGTGACACTATCAGAAACGTAGTACATTGTATTTAGCATATACAAAAGACAAAAAAATCACAAAAATGAAATGATGACAGAATGAGGCAGGAAAAATGTATGCGTTGATTCTGTGCTTTGGAGAATGCCCTTTGGCTCATTTTGTATCTTTAGTGTCCACTCAGCAAACTTTCCTTGTGAGCATCAAACTCCTTGGGAATCTTGCCAGGGAAGGATTGCAGAATCAGGACTTAAGACATAAAGCACTGAGTCAGGCATTAAATGCTGGCATTAGGAACTGGAGCTGTTTGAGAACTATGCCTACAGAAGTTTTTAAAGCATACCTGTTTTTTGTTGTCGACCTAATGGAAATGAGAGGCGAGAGAGACAGACACAGAGAGAATATGCGTGTGGGAGTATGTGGTTTACGTGTAGGCATACATGTTATGAAAAAAGCCCCGCTCAGTAGCTGGAGACTCCAGTTTAGCTTTAAAACAACCAGCTATAGGGGCACCTGGGTGGCTTAGTTGGTTAAGTGCCTTTGGCTCCGGTCATGATCCCAGGGTCCTGGGATTGAGCCCCTTGTCAGGTCTCTGCTCAGTGGGGAGTCTGCTTCTTCCTCGTCTCTGTCTCTTTCTCTCTCTCAAATAAATAAATAAATAAATAAATAAATAAATAAATTAAATAAATCTTATTTTATTGACATATAATGTATTATTTGTTTCAGGGGTACAGATCTGTGAGTCATCAGTCTTACACAATTCACAGCACTCATCATAGTACCTACCCTCCCCAATGTCCATCATGCAGCGACCCCATCCCTCCCACCCCCCACCACTCCAGCAACCCTCAGTTTGTTTCCTGAGACTAAGAATCTCTTATGCTTTGTCTCCCTCTCCGGTTTCATCTTGTTTCATTTTTCCCTCCCTTCCCCTATGATCCTCTGTTTCTTAAATTCCTCATATCCGTGAGATCATAAGATACTTGTCTTTCTTTGACTTATAAATCTTTTTTAAAAATAAAATAACAAGCTATAAACTAGTTAATTCATTTACTCCAGATAATTATATCTGACCAGGGCAAATTAAATATAAAAATCTAAAGATAATGTGCAGCGGTGTTGAATGTGGGTGAGTCTGTTCAAATGGGCTTTTCCACCTACGTAAGACTTCAGCTAATGGGACAGGGATTCCACCTCATATTTTGGTCTAAACCACCTAAAACTGAAGCTTATAAATTTGATTTTCCTAGCATCTTGAAACCACATTTTTACATTATTTTGTGTTAGTAACAATTTTTGAGTGTTGGTATAATAGTCTGGGGATGTTTTAGGTGCTATGTTTCCAAAGACGAGCAAGATAAAATCCTCGTCCAAGAAAATCTCACAATACTTGAAAAAAAGAGATGGAAAAGAAGAAGAGTGAAGTGGTCTCCAGTGGTGCCTGAGACCAGACATATCAGATTTTTTTATCTAATCTATGGACATCTGCTATTTAGATATCAGTACCTGAGAACTCGGGAAATATTTATTAAATTATTGGGTCTAATCGTAGCCACAAATACATCAACTAATTATCATTTTCCACTTCATAAGGTGAGAAAATGAAAATTTAATTTCAAATGCCTCTCATTAGGTCATTTGGTTAGTAAAAGAAGGGAATAAATTTCAAACCAAGGGATTTTTTGTCCAGTCAGTTTATGTCTGTCTGTTTTTGTCCAACTACAATACAAAATGATCTCTGCAAGCCCTTAATTTGGATGAGATTGCATAATTACTTGAGAATGCCATCACCTTGCCCCTTGATTATGCGTGGAGGATTCATCAATTTATAAACAAAAATGATACTGATTTAGAAACTCAGGCAGGAAAAATGGAAGCATAGAGAATGCATAATGTTTCAAAACCATATGAACATGGCTAAAAAAGAGGAAGGAAAACATTAAATAGCCCATAGGATATTGAAGTAAAGAAATGCAGACACAGATAAGATGAGAAGACATGGAGATGATGGCAAGGTGTTGGTTGTCCGTGTGACCTCACCTGACCTTGGGATGCCAAGGTGTTGGTTCTCCGTGTGACATCACCTGAACCTGGGACAGTATTTTCTTTTGGAGGTCTAGGAACTGAAGAAGTTCCAAGTCAGACATAAAGGTAGTCAGATTTTTCTTCTTTCACACAATTGTATTTACCTGGACCACAAAGTAATGTGTCCACAGCAGATGAAATCAAATGCTACCTATCAAAACAGGTTGAGTGTGTGCAAAACAATTCCTCTCAAGACATGAAAAAACATGAGTTCAGTGAGAGTTTTCCGAAATCCCAATTCTTGAAGTCAAGCTACTTGGAATGATAGTAGTTCTACATCCCATTCCATAAAGCCTCATATAAAAAACAAAATGTGAAAGTGTGTGGGTGTGTGTGTGGGTGTGCTTTGCATATAAATTATTTTTAAGTGATATAATGAGAACCACAGTGAAATTGTCTAAATGTGTATGTGTGTGCACTAGTAGCAAAAAATGCAAATGATTACTCAACTGATGTGAAAATCGTGGGTTTAGAATAAATTTATGAAAGCTACCTTTTAATTAAATAATTTATTTTTTTATTATGTTATGTTAATCACCATACATTACATCATTAGTTTTTGATGTAATGTTTCATGATTCATTGTTTGCATTGTTTTATTTAAAAATATTTTTTATTTCAAATATATTTTATTTAACAGTATGGTAGAAAAATATAAGAAGCATCATTTAAAATATCAATAGACTAGTGTGCACTATTTGCTTTGTATCTGATGCTGTTCCAAATGCTTCATGTAGTGTTCAATTTAATTTTTGTAGCACTTTTTTTTTATTGATGTAAACACTGAAGCACTGAAAGTGACTTGCTCAGGTCCCACAGGCACCTGAGATGGATTTGGGATGCATGCCTGGCGCTATGCCTTGTGTCCTTAGCCACCATGCTTTCCAGACTCCCTCAGACCAAAACCCACAAACTTGTTTTACAAAAATAGATTTGGTGACTTGCTTTTAAATGTAAAACTTCCTATGCCATTGAAAATGGAATACTACTCCAGGAGTATGTGAGACAGCAATCAATTTTCTATCAGTGCTCAATCTATTTATTTAGTTTAACCAGCTGGATTTAGGAAACTCATTTATACAACATGATTTAATGACTGAAGAAAATAGAAACTTCAGTGGCTATGTGGTTTATGCCAATTATAATACTAATAACTCTGTTAGTAATTTGTCTACATAATATAATCTAGGTAAATACAACCAACCTATAAGATGTAGAAGGTGGCTTATTGTATAGTTTTTATGTATGAAATGTTTGAAAGCTTTTCATTCTATCTGTAGTAATAGCAGTTACAGCTATTTGCTTATGAGTGCTTAAGGCTCTCAAGTCAGGAAAAAATCAGTATTCATAGACCAGTTTTGCCCCTTAGTAGGGAAAATGTTCATAGACAAATTATGGAGCCTCGGTATTGTTATCTCTAATGTGGGTGTAATAATGGTATTTACCTCATAGGAGAGGTGTGTGAGGATTATATAAGATAATTTCTTCATTGTGCAACAAATATTTACTGATCCTTATTCTACACAAAGCAGTGATCTAGGCATGATGATTCATCAGAGAAAATAAAAATTCATCTCAAGACTCATGAAGTTTATATTCTGGGATAGGAGAGCAAATAAACACATGAACAGTTATCATTACATAAATAAAATATAAACAATGCATATGCATATAGTACACTTATTTAGTGAGTGCCATGAGGAAAGTATCATTGGCTGCAAAAGCTAATTATTATTATTATTATTTATTTTACATATAAGGCTTCTATGTATTGAAAAGCAAATGTGAAAATGATAACAAAATAAAGTGGAAAAAGAAAAACCGGTGATATTCAGCTTTTCCTTACAAAATATTTAAAACAGAGACATTCTTTTTTTAAAAGATTTATTTATTTATTTGAGAGAGAGAGAGAGAGCAGGGGGAAGGGCAGAGAGAGAGGGAGAGAGAGAATCCCAAGCAGACTTTGTTTGGGGCATGGAGCCCAACCAGGGGCTGGATCCCACAACCCTGACATCATGACCTGAGCAGAAACCAAGAGTGGGACGCTTGACTGAGCCACCCAGGGACCCTTAAAATAGAGACATTCTTAAAAGAACGTTGATTCTTGAGACCTATATATTGTGTAGATTTCTTTCTTTTAATTTCATGAAGATAAAACAGAGACTCCTAAACAGAGTTGATCTCCACGATGCCCTTCTCTGACTCAAGCACATACATGCTCAAGTGTTCCTTGGTCTGCTCTACTTGAGAGCATAGTGTTGATGACATTGAAAAATCATTAATGAAGCTCCCCTCCCCAGGCCCTTCAGCAATTTACATTTCATAAATGAAATCAACAGGCTGGAAAAGTCAGTGCTGCATATGAAATGACAGGCTGTCTGCCTCAACTACTCAGTGTGACGATTTCTTGATTCCATGTCTCCGCAACGCTTGCATGTGGAGCCCAAAATGAAGGGCTCAAGTGACAAATGTTTATGAAAATCATATATGCTGTTATTATACAATAATAATCAATGGTAAAAAAAATTCTAACAATAAAGATTGGGTGAAAGTAAAAATTCCCATTCCCTCTTTCTGGCCTCCAGGTCCCAATCTCCAGCACTAACCAGTTCCTTAATTTCCTGAAACTTCTCAAAAAAGCCTTTTGACTAAACTTAAATATACATATATATTTTTATTTATAATATGTATATTTTATTTATATATACATATAGTTGCCATTTTATATGACTAGGAACAGGCATCTATATGTGACTCAATGAAACCTTTTGACTAAACTTAAATATAAATATATATATTATATTTATATGATTAGGAACAGGCATCCATATGTGAGTCAAAAATTAAAGTCTTAACCTTCAGTAGTAACGCCATCTACAAAATGAAGGCACAGAGCTCTGAATAAGCAAGTAAGCTAATAAAAGTGATGCTCACCTTAGAAAATCCCTTGACAATAATCTCACATAGCAATTCCTGCCTTGCATCTTCAAGGATAAAGACCCAATTCTGTAAGAAAAAAAAGAAAATTGCCATACAATTTAAGTTTATGAGCATAATTTTAAAATAATTAAGCTCTTTCTATATGTCACTTATAATTCTCATTAATTTTACAACATTATTTTCTCCATTGGAGGAATGACAAAATTGAGATGTAGGGTTTTAAGTAATACCCAAGGTCACAAAACTTAGTAAGTGAACTTGCTCTTAAAGCCAGATGATATGATCCAAAGCTTCTTTTTACATTTCCCATAAACTCATAACGTATGAGGTCACGCTGTAAATGCTGTTTGCATAATACCACAAATCAATACTTCCATCATAGTACGAGGGTCCATGAGCACATGCATATTGGACAGTGCATGTTCCTAAGAGTGCCTGTAAAATTCTATATGCAAGATAAAAGTTGGTTCTGGTTGTATTGTATTCATAAAAATATTCTCAACTTTTATTTTTTTCAGAAGATCTCTTGACAAACATTAAGACTAAGATAATTCCATTTCAAGATTACAACGACAATGTGACTGAGGGGGAGAGAGGCATGTGTAGAGTGGGAAGCAAAGCTCTTTCAAATGGATAGCTCTACTTGATGAGCAGCATGTTTGTGAACGCCATCCTAGGACACTGAAATTTTGTTTCTAGCTCTGGAAGCGTGAGATGAATCAATTTCTTCTAGGACTACAGATGCACCAGAGGGAGCATTTGGTCTTTCTCTATTCACCATTTTGTTCACTTACTCATTCATCCTATAATACTTATCGATCATATACCACGTGTCAAATATGTGAACAACTGCTGATATTTGAGTAGCGAACAAGACACAGTTATTGCTCTTGTGGAAATTAAAATCTAAAAAGGGGATACAGACAATAAATAAAGTAAAAAATTATATAAACAAAATTTTATATAACATTAAGGCACATGAAAAGTATTAAGATAGTGTGTGCCCTACCCAATCCAGCAAATGTGCTAACTAAAAAGAGAGGAATGTGTGTTAGGGAGTGTTGAAGTATAATAATAGCAGTAATAGCACTTTTTACAGGATATGCATTCAAGTATTATATGGGAATGGCTATGTAATTATAAAATTCTGCTGTTAAAACAAATGAGGGTTTTTTTCGTTTTTGGTGACTCCAGAAAATGAGACTCTATTAGGCTAGAACTCAAATAAAGCCAGGTAGCACTATCTCTGATAACATAGGCTGTACATAAAAAGTTTCCCAACCATGAGATAAGTTTTCTGCTGTTGGAAGGAAAAATTTTAACTTACTGGAACCCTTTCATTAATCAAAACAAGACTTTATGCCAAGAAAGGAGAACTATAAGACCTAAACAAAACTGCTTAAACAAGAGGAAAAACTTGGAAACATGAAAATATATTCAACCATTACGTTGGTTGGGATGATATCATGAATATTACTTAGTTTATAAAACTATGTGTTTATCCTATACTGATATTAAGTTAGAATGCAGTTTCTAGACAAAATCCATTTCCTAAGACAATGAGAAATCAAAATACTTCATTCTAATAAAGTTTTATATTATTATACTAAACTAAGACAATTTAATTTATCTTATAAAATTAACAACTACTAATAAAAACAAGAATTAGACCAATTTGAAATTATTAAACTAACCACCAGGTGGCGCTCCATGAATTGAGCGTGTACAGTGAAAAATAATAAATTGCTTGAATTGGTTAAATTAGAAAAAATTACCACACTTTTAACCCCCAAGCGGTTTTTATTAATTTTTTATTTGTATTACTTAGAGAACTTCTGAATCATAAGAAATGGGCTCTTATTAAAGACAAGATGCCAAATTACTTAGTATGCTTAGTATGAAATTTTTTAGCAAACTGGATTTTAAAATCAAAGTCCTTTTGCTTAAGTTACTTTATAATTTATTAAGAACACATGTTTCATTGCATATTGATAAAAGCATGTAACTATAATTGAAATTGAGAACAGATGAGAAAAATCTATTAAAACTGATTCATATGGTTTTTTCAAATGCTGATTTTTTTTTCCTGTTTGTTTGTATTTGTGTATGTCTATGCTTTACCCCAGAACGTGAAATTAAAAAAGATGAAAAGATTCCCAAAGCAGGTAAGGACACTTTGTAAGAGTACACATAAATAGATGTTCTGTTTGTTATGAACAAGGCTAGTTTCATAATTAGGGATGGGTAGGGCCTTGAGATGCTCAAAACACTGAAAAAATACTGATGCACCCATCCCATATATTTTAAGTGTAACAAGCAATAAACTTAAAGGTATGTTAAAGTTAAAATAGATTCTGTGTTTTCTGGATAAGGTCATCAAAGCACTGGAACTATTATCATATCCTGGTCCTTATTCATTTAATGGGTAATCGAGCGCCGTTTACAAAGTACTGAGGGGACAATTTGAATTTCAGATCTGGCTTCAGCCAGATCATGACAAATACTTGAAATTTATTCTTACATTCATTGAGCCTTATGAAATCACCTATATTCAACCACAAGAACAGTGGTTTCATATGGGTCAACCTAATAGATCCAACCACTTTTTTTTCTACTAATTAAATATGCAAATATTCTTTGGAATGGTAATCCATTGCCTCCTTGTTTTGAAAATTGGAATACTCTGAAAATAGAATTTCTGAAAACAGTTTCTGTGAGGGAGGAAGACAAGAGATTAGCTGGGCAGTCTTAAGAGAGGCGTTAACAGAAGAAGAAACATCATAGAATATGGTGCAGAAAAATAAAACTAAAAATTCCAATTAGTAATGACAATCTTCCTAGGGCTAACCCTATTCCAAATATTTTCTATCTAATATGAAGATGTTTATATGTCTATATCTACATATGCAAAAGAAGTTTATATCTGAATCTACCCATACAGCGGAAGTTCTATGTACACACAGACATACATACCATTGGTCTTAAAATATTGGTATATACTCATTTTTACAAAGTTTAACTTATGCATAAGTAATACTTGTTTTACCCTTCTATGTATATATTAAATATTAACTTGAATTAGTGTCACTCCTTTTGAAAGTAGTGTTAACATAGCACAAGGAATTCATTGTTTTTAGTGAAAAAACAGCCATTTTGAGTAACTTTATTAGACATTCTCTGGAAGATAAATGGAAAAAAGTGACCAATTTTACACAGTGAGAAAAATGCACAATAGAGATATGATATATTGAGTCTCACATCAAAACTTATGACTGAGCTTTAGATATATTGACAGAAAATGGGAAACTACATATAAAAATTGCTCTATT
This sequence comes from Callorhinus ursinus, assembly GCF_003265705.2. Classification (NCBI taxonomy): domain Eukaryota; kingdom Metazoa; phylum Chordata; class Mammalia; order Carnivora; family Otariidae; genus Callorhinus; species Callorhinus ursinus. The sequence continues at coordinate 40,779,567 of NW_027397068.1, read as the reverse complement.
GTTAGCACTTTTACTGGTGTCAGTGAAAGATTGCTGATCAAATAAAAGGTACATGATGTTACTCCTTCCTGTAAGCATAACACTGTATTTGATGCTTTATTTTACTGTTGGTATGTAATGGGAAAAGTAATATGCACTATAAATTTCCTATTATTTGTTTGCATTAAATATTTATGTCTATTTTTATGTTATATTTATTTTTAACTTCCTAAAGGGAAAGAGAAATCAGCATTAATGGCATATGTTATATAATCAATCAGCAATTTATTGAAAACATATATTATGCTAAATATCACTGCCGTATGTTCAGGATTGTGCTTGGTGATGCAAAACTTACAAACAAGTGATAAGGTATTATTTCCGTCCCAAGAGCATATAATCAAGGACATAGACATGGACTATCAAACAATGGCTACAAGACAAGTCATATTAGTGATGAGTGCTCTAGAAGTCTCGAGGAAGGAGCCACCCTGCGGTCTTATCAGTCAGGGAAAACCTTAGGGAGATGATGGATTTAAGCTAGGACTTTAGGAATATGCAAGAGCAACTGAGACAGGGAGGTGATTACACAGCATGGTGGAAGCAGTGCTAGCTTTAGAGTAGAAAGACATGAATTTGACTCTTTTTGCCATTTGCTAGAGGTGTGACTTAAATTACTTAACATTTCTGAGCGTCAATTTCTTTATCTATCAAATGAAGATCATCATAACAAGCCAGCAGGGTTATTAAAAGAAATCAGTTCGGTGCTTGACATTTGGTTCAGCTTCAGTACATGGTAACTCTATCGAGGAGTTAGCTTAGGAGCAGGATGAGCATGCTGGTAGCAGGAGGCTGCGAGGAAAGGACCAAAGACAAAAGCAGATGCTAGGCACCGAATGAGGAACAGAAGGTGGCAAGACTGCGGCTGTGGCGTGTAGCCAAAGGAGGGTCATTCTGGAAATCCAGGAAAGGGGGATTAGGAGGCCAAAGTGAAAAGTTTGAATTCTTAGAATGTGAATCAGAAGAGAGTAATATCATAGGGCTTATAATGGTGTGTGGGGTGAAATCCTATAGAAAGAATTTTCAATCAGGGGTTTGACTCAAGGGTGTTTTACAGTAATCTAAGTATTAAAGATGGGAGAAAATAGGTAAAAGTAAAAATACATAAAAGTTAAATCATAAGTAAAGATGGAGAAACTGGTATGGAGAAGAAGCAGTGAGGAAGTAAGTTTTGTTTATTTTCAAGGTTATTTATAGCCACGACTACAGTGTGGAATTATTAGGAGTTAAGTTTTTAAGAAACACAGAACTTAGCCACCCATTGAAAATACTAAAAGCATCTTGTTATATATTCTTTCAGTTACATGAACTCATACACTTTAAAAACAGTCATACTCTCTGTACTGCATTATCGCTACGTCTGTAACTGTCAAGCTGTTTCACAGGAAAAGAACAGGCATTGATGACATTAGCTACACTGAACTCCAAGGGCTCAAGCATGAAACAACGAGAAGGTGATCAAACGTAGAGCTTGCAAAGGCAGCACAGGTGGGTGGATGCTAGTAGGACATGCACACAGACATATGCTAGCGACCCTAGGAAATTGGGAGCGTTCACTTGGGATCCTCAGACTAGGTTTGGTATATGTGAGTTTAGACATTTAGAGTTCAGGGGCAAAGGAGAAAAGGAGTTGTTCGAGAAAAAGTAACACAGAGAGGGGAATGAAGGGAACGAAGAACAGCTTCTTGGAAAAGTAGAAGTGGGTTACCTGGAAGACCAGCAAATACAGTGTTTCAGCATCCCAAAACGGGGACCCTTTCGAGAACACGTGGAAAAATCAGCAGTACGAACGTCTCAGAAAGGTCATGAGACATGATGACTGAGAAAAAAACCATTATATTTGAAAAAAGACCTGTCATTTTGTGACCTTTTGGAGAGCATTTTCAGTAGACTGGTGGAAGTAGAAACAGTTTAGAGGAATTAACAAAGGGACTTACCAGTAAGTAGAGGCAGAGCACAAACTACTTTTTCCATGAGTTTGTTATTAAAGAGAGGCAAAACATTTTATTTCAGCAGGTAGAATCAATGAAACATGTTTGTTGTTCTCATGTTGGTCATAATCCCGCAGAGTATTCCAGGGAAAGGAAGAACAAGAAATCCAGAGGGAGATACTGATTAGGAGAGAACTGTCCCAGATTTGAGAGAAGTTGGGACACTCTAGGTAGAAGGAATTAGCTTAATTATGAGGAAGAACAAAATACCCCTGAGCTTTGAGGGAATAATGAAAGGGGAGATTAAAGTTGAGCATACATGAAGGAGGACACTCCAGCAGAATGATCTTTTCTCCTAAAATCTTTGTGCGAAGGTGACCACTAACATGTTTGTTGCCAAAACCAGGGGATGGTTTTCTTACCTCATATTATACAGACTCCTATACAATATTTGACCACGTTTAATGTTTCTCATATCCAAACCTCCCCCCCGCCCAAAAAAAACCAAAAAACTTTCTTTGGCAAAAACTAAACCATTTAACCCACACTGTTAAAAATAAAACAACAACAAAAAATGACTACATTTTTAAATACTGGAGCAACATTTATAATGATTTATTTTTGACATGGCATATTATTAGCCATGAAATTCCTTTGTCTTTTACCCGCCAATGAAAATGATGGCAAATGGGACATGCATTTCATTAGGTAATTGGAGAATAGCTAAGTGTTCTTTTTGGGAAGCAATGGATATTAATTATAAGTGGTAATATAATTAAAAACAAAAAAGATTTGCATAAGTAATAAGCAATAAATTATTTTTCTCACTTATCAAGAATATTAATATTCATAAACTCTTTGGAGTTCTATAGCTGTATTTCTAACTAACAAACATTTCCACTTGGTTTTTCTACCTACATGTCACTTTAAGATTGAACTCAACAGCTCCTCCATTGTCTTTTTGTTGTTACTGTTTTTGTTCCTTATCTCAAGAAATGGAGCTCACGAGTCACCATTCAGTTACATTGACTTAAACTTCTGAGTCATTTGCAGCTTCTCCTTCTCTTTCAGAACCCGGTGTCCACTAGGTATCAAGTTATGTACCTCCCAAATCTGTGCTCCCCACTTTTTTTTTTTCTCTCCTGGTAAGACCATAGTTTTAGCTCTCATCATCTCTTGCCTCAATAGAAAAACAAACCGATGACTTAACCCTCTTGTTTCCAACACACACCTGTGCTAGTAATATTTTCTAAATGAGTATCTGCAGGGAACAGAGCTAGATTCATTACCACTACATTGTACTGCCCCCACCGTATTTCCTCCTGTGGTCTCCTTTCGTCTAATCCACCACTACCACCTCTCCCCCTGCACCCACACAGACATTTTAAAAAGATTACCAGATCTGTGGAATTTTGTCTATTCAAAATTGTCTTTGAATATTTTTCCTTCATTTCAGGTCCAGCTTAAAAACATCTTACCTATAAACCTTGCCTCCAATCTTGGCGGCTTACTTTCCCACCCGCCACTATCCTCTATCTATAAACACACGCCATGAGTTCCCCAGCCTTGGTCTGTTTACATATGTTTTCCTCTACCATATGATCTGGTATCCATAATTATTGAAAGGGTTTCTTCTAACTTTGTATCTAAGCTCCTATATTATCTCTGCTGTGAGCTGTTTAGTCTTCTCTAATTTCTGAGACAGGAAATCATTCAAAAGCCACCATAGCCACAACATGTTGACAAAATTATCCTTATGGAAAGAAAGGCATTGGTTAATATTTTTTAAAATATATTTTTGACATATGTCTCTGTTTTTGTGATGCAGGACATGCAGAGGCAGTTTTTTAAATGTAAAAGACTAATGGAGGAAGGATGATCTAGAAGGAGGGGCTCTAAGACAATAGATGTGGAGTGATTTACAACAAATCTCTTAAGTGCTGAATCTCTTTTTCTTTACCACCAGCAACACATCTCATGTCAATCTAACAGACTCATTGTGAGACTCATATGATATTATATATGTGAAGGTACTTTCAAATCTATGAAAAGAGAAAAATGTAAGAGTTTATCATCTATACCCTTGCTATTTCAAGTGTGGTCCTCAAAACAACAGCAACATCACCTGGTTGCCTGTTAGAAATATAGAATCTTGGGTCTTATCAATAACTGATGAGTAAGAATTTGGATTTTAACAAGATCCCCAAGTCACTAGTATGTACGTTAAAATTTTAGATGTACGATTATAGATTTCATAGATATCTATTGCTGCTCTTGTCTCCAGGGAAGAAAAACAGTAAACTTTTCTCTTACCAAAAACTTGGCTAATTTGGAGTGGAGTTATATTTTTGGATGGTTGCTTTCTGACTAGCAGTGAGGTCCTCACAATTACTGAACACTGGTTGACATCGTCCATCTGCTGTCTCACTTGATGGGTGATTTCTGGACTTGGTCATCTGAGAAATGGTTGAAGAAATAGCTATTCCTTTCTTATGACATAGCATAGGCAAACAAGCACTGGACATATCTGTGCACCCATTTGAGCTTAAAAGGAATAAAGAAACCTGTATTTTTGCTAGCAGAATATGTATGTCAAGAATAAGTTGCCTGTATATTTTACCAGCTGGCTAAGATTGACACAATAGGTGGATGATTTAGCCAAAGAAAAGCAGTATGCACTCATACCTATCAGCCATCAAGGTATCTTTGGCTCTTATCACTCAAAGAACTTGCTTCTAATTGGTTACTCTATTCAATTTATATCTGTCATCATATAAACTAAATGCATTGCAATAACTATCTTAAATTTGCTATAGTGGTCCTACAAAAGTATATATATTTGTATATATATACTTTATTAACTGGACCTTTTGACAGGAAAAAAATGTGTTCTCTCTCTCTCTTCCTTCTCCCTCTCTTTCTCCTCCCAACTACCCCACACGCCACTTAAATAGTATATACATCTTTAAGTTAACCAGAAAGCATATGCAGGGCTCCTATAAATTGTAGAAATAATTAAATTGCAATTTAATTAACTAAACTAAATTACGGTAGAATCAAAGGCTCAGTTTAGTTCAATAAATACTTACTGAATTTCTACACGTATTTAAAAGTGTGCTAGGTTTTGAGGATATAAAGATGAATATCTTAAATTCTCTAGAAATATTTCATATCAAGGCAGAGATCATTAAATAAAGAGCTAATAGTAACAAAAATAAATAAATCAAATCAAACAAACAGGAAAAAGTTGGGCAGAGTGTGCTTTCTGAACACAGTGGGAAGTTACATTTCTCCAGCGTATTGGTTCAGGGAAATATTCCCAAAGGAGAGGATATATGAATAGTTTCAGAAGGTGGGTGAAGATAAGCCAGGTGAAGAAAGCCTGGGTAGGGCATCCCAGACAGACAGATTCTCCTAAGCCTCAACTAGATGGAAAGCATTCAGGAGCACTGAGAATGACAAGGATTTCACCCTCACTTCAGGACAAAGTGTGAGTGGAGAACAGGAGTAGGCAAAGCTTAAGAGGAACAGCGACAGAAAACCGTGCTGCCCTAGTAAGGGTTGTGTCCTTCTTCCTAAAGGAAATTGGGAACAATTGCAAGTCTTTAAGCAAAACGAGGTCCAGCTTAAAGTAGAATTTCTAATAGCTGATTCTGAATAATCACAGAAATTGAAGATAAAGAGGATGCCAATAGTTTCAGGAAATCAGTTTTCTAGGTGATGAGATCTTGCCCTGACACCTCTAGAGTTATTAAAACGATTTTGATAGAGCATTAGTAGGAAGGTAAAGTGGAGAGCTATTATAGAAGTAATTAGGAAGTAAAATTGCCATAATTTAGGGTGGGGGATGAGAAAAATTTAGGATAACTCCCAGGTTTCTATCTTGGAATAATATGTGGACATGTCATTTCTGGGTTGGAATTTCCAAAAGAAGTGGCAGATTTTAAAAAAAAAGGAGGCTATATATATTATGTAAATTTTTGACATCTTTATTATACAAAATTTTTGTTGAGCATTTACTATATGCTAGGCAATATGGTAAAGCACAAGCATAAACAGTCAAGTTGTGCTGTGTTGTGCTGGTAAACATAGTCAAGTTCCTGTCCTCCTAGAATTTATAATCTAATTGGGGTAGCCATGGGGGAAAGAAATGTTGAAATAGAGGTACTGTGGGATATGCATTTAGGTATGATTATCAGGTACCTGGGGAGAAAATATGGTAATGAATGTGGAAATTCCTGGCAAAGTTGTGCTGACTTAAATTATGAGAATTATTGACATCTACCAAGGGAAGTGAGGGAGAAAGACCAAGGACCAAGGATGCAAACCAAGAACACTAATATGCAAGGAGTCGATAGAGAAGACCATGAAGGAGTTAAAAAATTTTTTTTTTTAAAAAAGGAAGGAAGGAAGGAATTCTCTTAGAAGCTCGAGATATTGTCTCAGTAACTGAGGGGGAAAGAATTTTAAGGAGGAGGAAGCTGTCAAAGTGTCAAATGTAACAGAAATTTACAGTAAGAGAAAGACTGAAAAATATTCATTGGAATATATTATATAAAGTCACTGATGATCTTACAAGGAGTTTTAGTGGAACTAAATAAGAGGAAAACCAAATTACTATAGTTTGAGGCATTTAGTTGGAGGCCAGGAGTTGGGGCCAGAAAATATACATTGTATACTTTGTATAAATAATACTTTATTATTTTAAAATCTTGTCTGAAAAAGCGGAAAGTGTGAATTACTTTGGAGAACAGCATGACAAAGTAAAAAGAAAGGAAGATGTGACATCAGAGAAACTGTTGTTTTAAAATGGTTCTTAATCTGTCAGAGATTTAGCAGCAACCATCCTTAGAACTTTACAGGGTTACAGTGTCAGTAAAACGCAATAATGCATGGAACAATGCTAAAAACTAAGGCATACACTCATTCCATTTTTGAAGACCTGAGAGATAAGGGCTTTGTGTATGTAACGCCTAAAAGTATTTCATTTTGTTTAATTACCTACTACAAAGATCAAAAAATTTCCTTTCCAATATAGATCTTCTCATCTGTTACTTGTTTACTTGTGTAATATTACCCCAGTTGTTCATGTAGTATCACTTTTAATTTTAAAACTTTGAACTAAGTCCTTCTTCTTTAAAAACCATACAGTTTTATACAGTTCAGCTAAGAGTATAAATCAATAACATTATTGTTGTGAAGTTTTTCTTTGTAACTATAATGGGTGGAAGGATGTCCTGCAGTATAAGTAAGCTATATCTTGTGCTTGTGTTTGGCAGTGTTTTGCACAGAAGACTAGTTATAATTATTGGTACATGAAAGAATCTTGAGGTTAAGTAAGTTTGGAGAAAGCTCTTCTATATATGAACACATTAGGGAAGTCTGGTAGTAAAGAAACCAGCTGAGCCTTTTTTTATCCAATGTTTCTCAAATTTATTCAACCATGATATCTTTTCTGTAATATAATAGCGGTGTTCAGTTGAATGCACTGTGAAAAATTATGTCTTACACTTACTTAAAAGATTTGGGGAAGCAGTAGAGCAAAGATAATAGAATTTTTAAAGAATGAGTGACAACATTTATTAAAAAAGAAAAGAAAAACAAAATAAGAAAGACTGGAGACAATGTTCAGTTGTGTCACAATTAGAACAATAAAGATATACTACCATGTATAATTTATTTATAACCAGACATTGCTAGCTCAAAATTTCATTTTATTTTTTTCACATAAATAAGAAGACAGAAAATTCTAATGTAATTTGGGGGGGGCAGGGGTGCACATTCCCTTTCAGGATAAAAATTGTATTAAAATTATGCTAATATGGGCATCTCGGTGGCTCAGTCGTTAAGCATCTGCCTTCAGCTCAGGTCATGATCCCAGGGTCCTGGGATTGAGTCCTGCATCGGGCTCCCTGCTCAGCGGGAAGCCTGCTTCTCCCTTTCCCACTCCCCCTGCTTGTGTTCCCTCTCTCACTGTCTCTCTCTCTCTCTGTTGAAAAATAAATAAAATCTTTAAAATTATGCTAATATGGAAAACTGAGTAATTGCTAGCAAGTGACAGTGGTGATAAATACTTCATAAGTACCCCTACAGACTCATGTAAATCTATAAGACAGCAAGTCAACCACCATTTCTATCATAGACTAATGTTTTTTGTGTAGTCAATAGTTATGTGTCTTTATAATATGCTGGGAGGGTTTATTACTGAAAAGAAACAATAAATCAAGAAAACTGTAATGATTTTTACTATATTAGTTCAAGGACACTTATTAAGTGCCTTCTAATTCAAATCTTGAAAAATGAAAAAATAACTAATATTGGTGGAGTGATTAATTAATCAAGAGGATTTATTCACATATGTAAAACATAATTTGAGCTCATGATGATCTTGTGACTTAGGTTCCATTATCTTGCCCAGGTTAGGGGCAAGGAAGTTAATACAAAGATCAAATGTTTCCCGGGGTTACAAAATTCATAGAAGAACATGGCTTCTTTCAACATATCAATGACCTCATTCACACATTCAACTTGACTTCTAAGGCAGTGAACAAAAGACTTCCAATGTCGCAAATTGTCCTCTTTGACTTCAAAGTCTTTTACCCAAATGTAGTGTACCTTCCTCTGGCCAATATATCCTTGATACAGTTTACTGCCAACGGAGAACCTTGAATATACTATTACTCTCCTAGATTTTCAGAATAATAGAGATGATAGAGGGAGGCAGGAGAGGGAGGTGGGTGGAGGACAACAATAAAAACAACCCAAAAACAACACTTGAAGTGGTAGTACTTCTATTTTGAATTATAAACCTAAAGTCATGCTTAGATAACAGCTCTAGATGATACTAATAATAAAGCAGGGCAGTACACTGTATGTTCCTTAGGGCTGGTTTATTGCTGGTTTGTTTCATGTATTCCCTCTACCTCAAACAGTTCCTGGCACATAATAAGAGCTCAGTGAATGTTTTTGAATGAAAAAATGAGTAAGAGTTTTAGTTATATAGTCAAATAGATCTGGAAGCCTGTTTCCTAATTTGCTAAATGGACAAATTGACCTTATGAGGTTTACTATAAATGTTAAAATATTTCATTTAAAATTTTTGCGTGGTTCTGGGCACAAAATAAATATTTAATATGTTATCTTAAATTAGACTCCTAAGTACAGGAGACAACAAGTTTCCAGAATTAAAATTTAGTACAGTCTTTCAAAATCTGAGATACAATCATTGGTCATATGGCTTATAAAATGAAAGCAAATTTTGTTTTGTGGGAAAAAAGATATAACCTTTGTCATGCTTAACTTCTGATTAACCACTTCTGTACTAAAATCTTTTTTTTTCTATTTTTAGTGGTGACTTGAGTACTATAGTCTTGAATTTTTTAAAAAATTCTATCTTCTGGAGATTGGGGATGTAATATTTCTTAGTCAATTCAATCAAGCAAGCATAGTCCAATTACTAGCTTCTGAATCAGTCTATAACAGGTAGAGTTTTTCACAGCTGACACATGCTCTGTGGTTCCTAGAGAAATTCTCTATATTAAGAGAAGAAAAAAGAATAAGATAGTTTCATTTAAAATTGCTAAACTGTACTTATGCATTAGTGTAAACAAAGAGTTATTAGCCAATATTTAGGTATGTCATCTTCTTCAGAGATTTCTTGAACAGTATATGTATTTTAGAATCCTCCAAAAGTTAGTTTTCAGACTTTGCCCAGAATGATTTTCTTCCTTCTGTAGTTTATGGGTATCAAAAAATGTTCTTTTTGGCCCTCTTTATAAATTTGTCACTGAAAATCCTCCTTCTCAATTTCAACCCAATCTAAAAACTAATTGAGGAATGTGGTAATGAGACTTGAACTGAGATGTTTCAGGGCAACAAAACCAATTCGCTAGAGAAGACTTTATAACTTATGACAGAAGGAGATGATGATCTGGCTCTTCTAAATTAAAAGAAAAACTCAGAAACCTCTTAGACGTTTGCCTGTTAAGAAGTCAACTTTATTAGAAAGATTCCTGTTTCCAGGCTGATTTGTGTGTTACCCTGACAAAATATTGCAAAATTTACAAGATCCAGTTCTCTCATGTTAATGGACTGTTTAGTTTATACTTCTTTGCTATTGTAAAATATGCTAGTTTTATTAATTATTTGAACCTATTCTCAATCTCCTTTTTTTCTTTCTCTTATGACTAAACATGCTTGTATGCTATTTGTAACACACAATATATCATCCAGTTTTTCAAAACTGTGTTCTTAGATCAGATATTCTTTTTGTTTTTTTAGTTTAGTGGATCAACACAACATTCACACGTGGGAATATTTCTCAAGCCTGTGATAGTGTTTCACACTTGTGAGATGCTTAAAGGAAGGTTGATATTTAATAATTGGATCGTATTCCAAGGGAAAATGTTTCTGTTGCCTCTTGTGGACAAACATGAAGGATCTTTTCTTTTCTTTCATATGCTATTCAAATTTAGCTCTCAATAAGACAAAATATGTTGAGAAAGAAATATGGTACTATTTATTTGAGTGTAGAAGAAGGAAAAGAAATAATATTAACTACTATCTCTTTTATTCCCACATTTCTGGTTTCAGAACAGAATATTCTCAAGCTCAGGAACTGAGATTGATGTACTCAATAATAAACATGGCAGAAATAATGGTTTCTTTGGGGCCATGCCCGACACCCATCAAGGTTTAGACATTTTACTGAGCTTTCCTTCTCACAAACCCTCCATCCCCACCCCATACTTTAACCAATGCCTTGACTTTTAAAAGAAGGACTGAATCTCACTGAGGTGATTCAGCATGGTGGGAGCTCATTTCTTATTGTCTCATTTTCCCCCTAAGGCCCATTTAAAGTATCAGGATGTGATGGAGTGGTGTTTAGGGTAATATGGTTTAGTAAATCTTAATAATTAAAACATGCTTGGGCCAGATGGTGCTAATCAATTGAAAATGATCAGGAATACATATTATATATAAAACTACTCAATAGTCACACCTAAACATGGTATAATTTTCTCCTTTTCATAGGTGAAATAACCATAACCAACATTAATGAAAAATTCCATACACAAACTTTGACATATTTTATTTTCACATATCCCAAAGCAGAATGATTACAATACAAATTTGAAAAATCTCCTACGTAGAGAAAAAAAAAAAATGGAAGATTTCTGTTGATGGTATATGTTTCAGTAAAGGGCCACAGAGTTAAAAGAACTCTCTTTTGCAAGTCATTTTCAAATATTGTAGCAGCATCTTCAGTGAGTCATTAGTGGGAGTATGTTTAGTTGCATGCATTACTCAATAGAGTAACCCTCCATTTAGATAGAGTTGTCACTTGTTCATTAAATACAATTATTGTTGACACTGTGAAACAATGCACAAGAGCTAAGAATACAAAGATGATAGTTGCATTGCTGTCCCTGCCTAGTGAATTTCACAATTTATTTGTGGAAGACAAATGGGTAAATAATTACAAAGTATTGCAAATAATTACAGTGTACGGAGATGATGGTTTTCATACGATGCTGAGAGTACAGATTAAGGACATCTAACTCATCCTGGAAAGAGATCAGGAAAGGCTTCCAGAGGGAGACAATAGCTGATGTGAGACTTGACGAATGAGCGTGGTATGGTGAAAAGACGCAAGAAGAGGGCAAAAACATTGGGCGATATGATGGGGAATGAAAATGATATATTTGCGTCTCTAATACAAGCAGAAACTGAGTAGGAAATGAACAAGTGGAAGTACACTCAAGATATATTTAGGAAATGGAATCAACAGGGCTCTGTTAAGAGCTGAATAGGGATGGCAAAGCATGGAGAAGGATTTTGGATGATTTCCAGCCTCCTGGTTGGAATTATAGATAGAAGGCAGTATCATTTACCAGTATAGGGAATGTGTTTGGAAGAGAAAAGAAAGTTTGAAATGTGAGTCAATAATAGAGTAACCCCATTTATCCCTATATCTTCTATTTTCTCCCAACTTTTCAAAGTATATATATGATATCAGAATTGATATACTTTCTATGCCCTTAAAGAGAGGTACCTAGCATGGCATTTCAACCAAATCTAATTACTAGACTGTCGCCAGAATTAAATTCATCCATAAGAATTCAGTTTTTCAATTAATAGGTAAACGTCACAGGCTAAATATTCTTAGGAGACTGAAGTGCTTAGCATGCACTAAATGCTAGGTGATCACTGAATGAATGAATGATTGAATAATTGAATAATCATGGTGTGTTGTCAGTGTTATATTAAATTCCCTATAAAAATTTAAAAAGGCTTCAAAGTAATGGTTCTGATTAATTTCCTCTATCTTGCTATTGGTTCTCTATTAACTTCTTCTAATCCCTCACACTTAATCATGGTGAAACAAAACATTTGCTACTAACAGTTTAATCAACATCACTTTAAACCCTTGAACATCAAGGAGCAGGACCCAAAGATACCCTCACCACTCGTTTAAGGCAAAATATAAGAGAAGGATTGTGAACAGAATGGTTAAGTGTAGCTGCTTGAATAACAAAAAAGTTTCAATAGAAATTTATTGTGGTACAGCCTCAAGAAATTTAACAAAATAATTGGTACCTAGAAAATTTAGCCCAATGCAAAGCCAATAAAGATGGAAAAGTCATTTCTATATTTGAATGTCCCTGGGTTCGTGTATCTAGGAGGCCATATTACCATGGATCTTAATATGGTAAACCTTAAAGAACTTTCTAAGCTCTATCTCCATATACTGTCAAATACTGCTGCTTTTAAAATTAAAGGACACCATGAACAATATTTTTACTTCTTACCACCAGAGGGCATTTCTATCAATCCTAACATAAGCTAAAAATTCTTCCAGAAATTTAGTTCCAATTGTCAGAGGCAATTCTTGCTTATCAAGTTCTTTTAGAAGATTAAAGGGCAATTTTCAAAGCATTATTTGTAATTTCTTTTTTTGATTTGTAGCACTACATAAATGATGCTAACCTTCACACAATTTTACATTAAATCTCTAAACATATATTTGTAAACATTAGATAAATGATAATGTTTTTGATATTTGATATCAAAAAAAATTATCAATAAATGATAATTTGTTTTTGAAACAAATGATATTGTTTCAACCAAATAACTTTATATAGTACATTTGATAAAAAAAGATTGCCTCTAATGTAGACACGTCCACAGATAAAAGAAGAATATTTACTCAAATTCATATACAAGTCAGACAGCAATTCCTTTTAGAGTTTTATATTTTACATATTTAATGTTTAAACTTCTTCCATTTTAATTTTGTTAATTAAAAGATTATAAAACCTCATAAAACATGTAGCTGAGTAACAATGGCTTCTAGTAAAATGTAATAAGGTTTCTGAACTGGTTCAAACATCCCATAAAAGTCCTTATGGTATTCTCTTGCCTCCTCCAAATGGCTTGCTTATTCATTATATATGGTACAAAGTTTGGATATTAATCTTCAAGTCAATTTAAAAGGTAAAGTGCCTGTCTAATAGTTCTTTCTGGTTAAGATGTAAATCTACAGCAAAGCCAATTTCTGCTCTGTACTAAATAGTTGTGTAAATAGATATATTATATCTGGAACAGACTCACCAATCTTAGAAACAAGGTTTGTTTTTCTGTCCTTAGACTTAAACATGCTCCTAACAGCAGAAAATCTATTAGGAATTGAGCAAACAGATTTACTAAAGAGCAATGCTGCAACTTTTCAGGTTGATTATCTAAATTATGTCACCTTTGTAAATGATTTACTATTTATATTTAAATTAATATTTAACATAATTGTATCAGTCTACCTGGATGAAATCTTAGAAACCATCAATCTAACTGCCTCCATTTCTTTTCTTTTTGTAAATGAAAAACCAAGCAAGTTAAATGACCATGTCAAAGCCACTCAAATACTCAAGCAAATGAGTGTTTGAGTGAGAACAAAACCCAACCCTTAAGACCTCTTACCTATTGCTTGTCCTAGCACACTACATATTTATAGTCCCTGATTATACCAGGTCAAGATTTTATTATTTTTTGTCAGATGTTACTTAAAAAATTTCCTTAGTACAAGTAGATGTAGACAGACTATTTATTCTTTTATGTAATTTTAAACTGCTATGATTTCTATCATTCATGTGTCTAATATTTCAAAATATTTTTGACTCATTCTTTCCTTTTACCTCTTTTTTTATTCATTGAATATGACCATTTTTTGTTTAAGTCAATGCATAGTAGAAGTAGAAATGGGAAATATTACATTAATAATTTCATTTGTTTTTAATAAAATTCAAGAAATATAGAAAATACAAAAATATAAAAACTATAATTAAAATATAAGAAAGTTAAAATTCCTGTAAATAAAATAAACAAATATATGTATGTAGATACCTGTTATATTGATTCTTACTATTTGAAACATATTCTGTGATATGGAGCCAGTTACTATCTCCATGAAAACAGCAGAATTACAATGATTTGTTTTCCTTTGTAAAAATAAAAAAATCTTGCATTATATGAATTTGATTTCATATCACATCCTTTATAGATCTCAATCACAAACATCTGAATAAAATATTGCTGTCATATATATTGAAAAGTTGACACACTGGAATCAAATATCAAAAACATTCTGGAGGTCAGGGATGACCTCCATCCCTGGAGTTCAGCATGTACATTCCTTTTTTTTTTTTAAGATTTTATTTATTCATTTGAGACATAGAGATACAGAGAGAGAGAGAGAGAGAGCTTGAGGAGGGGGAGGCGGAGGGAGAGGAAGAAGCTGGCTCCCTGCTGAGCCAGGAGCCCGATATGGGGCTTGATCCCAGGACCCTGGGATCGTGACCTGAGCCAAAGGAAGACGCTTAACCATCTGAGCTATTCAGGTGCCCCAAGCATGTACATTTCTAATAAGTTCCCAGCTTATATTATTGCTTGAGAACCACTGCCTTTTAGAATTCTCCTCCAACAAAAAAGTTACACTGTCCTTACACTTATTGTTGTCTAAATGTGGACCTTAGGGAATATATAGGCTTAGACCATGTATAAATAGACATACACATGTCCTTTATTCATTCATATATCTGCAGATGTGTTTTCCTGAGGAGCTTCATCAGATTTTAAACTGGTACAATACCATCTCTTAACTGAATGTATGAGATTATGAATTTGAGAATCTAAAAGAGCTAAGGAACATGTGGGGATAATATCAGCAAGACGGTGATGTAGAAATTTCTGGTGTCCATCCCCTTCCCAAAACATCACTTTGAAAACTGTCTATACACAAAAATACTTTCACAAGAGCTAAGGATTCCAGGTGAGAAATATAGCACCCCACCCCCTCTTCCTTACCTGGGCAGCTTAGCACAGAAAGAGACACCCTCCCTGTGGAAGAAGGAGAGTGAAGAGAGTACTCAACTTCACTACAGACACCGGCATTGGCCTGTGCCAGCACCAGGCTGATTTTCAAGGTCCTAGGTGGCTCCCATGGTACTAGGCTCCCAGCCCACCCTGGCACTGACCAGCTCCCACAGCCTCAGGCAGCAACCATGGCAAAAGATTCCTAGCAGGTTCCCATGAATCTGCTGCTGGCCCATCCCAGCACCAGCTAACTCCCCCAGCACAGGCTGGCCCTTGCAGCCTCAGGCTCTAAGCAATTTCCCATGGACCAAGACTCCTAGCCTGATCCCAAGCCAGGCAAACCCCAATAGACCCAGGCTCCAACTGGGCTCCTGTAACCCCAAGTTCCGGCCCTGCCTCAGCACCAGGTCATTTTTGGTGGCTTTCTGAGGTTTCAGATTTTGGACTGGCTCCCACAAACCTAGGCTCCTGTCCTGCCCCAGGACCAGGCCAGCTCACATGGCCCCAGCCTCTAGGCTGGTTCCTGTGAAACCAGACTCCCAAACTGTCCCAGCACTGGGCCAGCCCCCAAGACACAGATGCCAGGCCCACCCCAGTGGTCCCTGGCACATAGTCAGGTCGCTGAAAATCCAGGCACCAAGCTATTCCCGATGGACCCAAACACAAGGCCTGCCCACCTGCTGACCCAGATACCAGATCTGCCTGCCCAAAGACTCCAGCAGTAATCCTGACCATGGACATCATGAGATGGCATACCCAGAATCTCTGGATGAGCTGACTGGTGAGAAGCTTTGCCTGCTGAAGCCAGTATGTAAAGATTGGAAGAGGTATCTTCTTACCCAAATATGCACATACCAACATAGAGACAGAAGGATCATAAATAATCAATGGAATATGACACCACCAAAAGAAACTAATAAAGCTTCCATGACTGACTCTAAGGAATGGAGATATATGAACTATCTGACAAAGAATTTAGAACAATCCTCTTAAAGAAATTCAGTGAATTACAACAAATTACAGAGACAACGAAATGAAATTAGGAAAACAGTACATGAACAAAATGAGAAGTTCAAGAAAGAAATAGAAACCACTATAAAAAACAAACAAACAGAAATCCTGGAGTTGAAGAAAACAGTGACTAAATGAAGCACTCAGTACAGAGCTTCAATAACAGATTTGACCAAACAGAAGAAGGAATTAATGAATTAGAAAACGAGTTATTTGCAATCATCCATTCAGATGAGCAAAAAGAAATGAGAATGAAAAACAGTGAAGAGAGCCTAGGCGAAGAGTGGAGTACTATTAAAAGAAACAATCTATGCATTACTGGAGTCTCAGGAGAAGAGAGGAAGAAGGACAAAAGTTTATTTAAAGAAATAATGGCTGAAAATATCACCAGTCTGGAGAGAAATTTGGCCATTCAAGTTCATGAAGCTAATAGGTCACCCAATTTCCACCCAAAACAATCTTCTCCAAGACACCTTATAATGTAATTGTCTGAAATCAAAGACAAAGAGAATTTTAAAAGCAGAAAAAGAAAAAAATTCTTTATATATAAGAGAGCTCCTCTATATCTATCAGCAGATTTCTCAGAAGAAACCTTGCAGGCCAGGAGTGAGATAATTTATTCAAAGTGCTAAGAGAAAAACAACTGCCAACCACTTATAACTTTGCCTGGCAAGGTTGTCTTTCAGAAATGAAGAAGAGATAAAGACTTTCCAAAAAAAACCCAAACAAACAAACAAACAAACAAAAAAAAAAAACAAGCAAACTGAGGGAGTTTATCTCCACTAAGCCTGCCTTACAAGAAACGCTGAAGGGAGGTATTCAAGCTGAAATTAAAGGATGCTAATTAGTAACAGGAAAACATATGAAAATATAAAACATACTGGTAAAAGTAACTATATAGTCAAAATCTAAATACCCTAATACTATAAAATGGTGGTGTGTTAATCACTTAACTATTGTATAAAGGTTAAAGGACAAAAGTATTAAAACAGCTATAGTTATAATAACTTTTTAATGGATACACAATATAAAAAAAGGTAAATTGTGACAACAAAAACATGAAATACAGGGATGGGAATAAAAAGGTAGAGTTTTTATATACAATTGCAGGCAAGCTGTTATCACTTTTTAAAAGACTGTTATATTTATAAGATATTTTACAGAAGCCCCATGGTAAGTAACCACAAGGAAAAACACTACAGGAAATACCTGAGAAGATAAATAGAAGAGAATCAAAGCATACCACTACAGAAAATCATCAATTCACAGAGTGACAATAAGCAAGCAAGCAAGAAACAAAGGAAGTACAAAAAAGACAGAAAGCAAAAATATGGCATTCCTAAGTCCTTACTTATCAATAATTACTTTAAATGGAGATGGATTAAATTCCTTATTCAAAAGGCAAAGAGTATCTGAATGGGTAAAAAAACAACAACAACAAACAAATATAACCCAGCTATATGCTGCCAACAAGAGACTCACTTCAGCATTAAGGACACAGGTAAGTTCAAGGTGTAAGAGTGGAAAAAGATACTTCAAATAAATGGAAACCAAAAGAGACCAAAGGTAGGTATGCTTAGGCAAAATAGACTAAGAAAACTATAAGAAAAACAAGAAGGCCATATAATGATAAAGTTGTCATTTCTGAAGGGGGTAAAAGGAATAATTTTATCTTATGAGGTAAAATATCTGTATACTGAAAATTATAAGACATTGATGAATGAAATTGAAGAAGTTATAAATATATGGAAAGATACCCCATGTACAAGACCCCAAACTGTAAAACTCCTAGAAGAAAAGATAGGGAAAAACTCCTTGACATTGATTTTGGCAATGATTTTTGGATATGATACCAATAGCACTAATGACAAAAGCAAAAATAAATTAGATTACATCAAACTAAAAAGCTTCAAATCTCAAAGGAAATAATCAACAAATGAAAAGACAACCTATGGAATGGGGAAAAATATTTGCAAACCATCTATCTAATAAGGGGTTACTACCCAAAATATATAAGGAACTAATATACTCTATCACAAAAACCAAGTAATCCAGTTTAAAAATGAGCAGAGGACATGAACAGATGTTTTTTCTAAAGACATACAAATGACCACCTGGTATATGAAAAGATGCTCATCATCATTAATCAGCGGGAAAATGCACATCACAACCACAATGAGACATCACCTCATACCTACCAGAATGGCAGTTTTCAAAAACACAGGAGGTAACTGACTGACAAGGATATCTCAGAGGGAAAATGCACAGAAACATAACACACATATACCCTGGATCGTTTGTGAAGCCTGGTGTGTTTATTTTGGAAAACAAGAAAATATTCGAGATGATTTCTAAGATCCCTCCAGTTTTAAAATTCTCTCATTATATGTTGTAAAATTTATAAGATCCTACTGGTTTTATATCAAATTCTTATCATCTATTGAAATTTAATGGTCTTATTTAATGATGCTCTATTAGATTATCTAAGTAAAAATTCTCCAAGGTCCTCATATGTATTATATGCCTAAAATAATGCTACATTTAAGCATTTTACAACATTCAAATGTTATGATATTCATCTGAATTGTCTTGACTAAATTAAAGTATAATAAATCCATATGGAGGGACCTAATTTGCTCATTGGAGCCAATAATGAGGAAGTTTCTATGATATTAATCAAATTATGAATTTTTTGAATAAATTCATGAAAATTCAATTTCCTGCTTCTGCTTGTGAATTTTACTTTTCTTAGTTTTGAAATTTACAGTCTAAATGACCTCATAATGAGCAGGCATTAGGACACCTTTGATTGGTTCTGTTGTATATCTATCATATTGTAGAGGTGGTTAGAGAGTTTAAGATAAACAGTGCACAGATAAAGCTACTTCATTAATGAATTAAGATAGTAATTTGATAAATATATATTTAAAATATGTTAAAGGTATTTATGGATATGTGAATTAGAAAGATCATTATATGGGTCCCTGGGTGGCTCAGTCAGTTAAGCGTCTGCCTTTGGCTTAGGTCATGAGCCCAAAGGCCGTGGGATCAACCTCTGCATCTGGCTCCCTGCTTGGCTGGGAGTCTGCTTCTCCCTCTCCCTCTGCCTGCCGCTCTCCCTGCTTGTGCTCTCTCCCTCTCTCCCTCTGTCAAAAAATAAATAAAAATCTTTAAAAAAAAAGATCATTAAATGAAATTATTACATTATTGATCAATGTTAAGTAATTAATCAACATGGGACACCTGGGTGGCTCAGTCAGTTAAGTGTCTGCCTTCAGCTCAGGTCCTGATCCCAGGGTCCTGGGATCGAGTCCCACATCAGACTCCTAGCTCAGCAAGGAGCCTGCTTCTCCCTCAGCCTGCCGCTCCCCCTGCTTGTGCTCTCACTCACTCTCTGACAAATAAATAAATAAAATCCTTAAAAAAAATAATTAATCAACATGAAAATTTGTTATAAAGCAGATTATTTAAAAGGCTTTATTGACATTATTCACATTAACAATTTCTTGGGCCAGAATTCTTATTACACCAAGCTATATAGATCTATATTCAATATAGACTTTGGCTATTGATGCATACAGAAAACCTGACTGTTAATATTTCTTTGAGAGTCAAAAATCTGTACAAATAATTTATTGGTATGTTAGATAATAATATATTACCGTGTCATAAATAATTTATTTCTGATCAAATAATAGATACATCAAAAAATATAATATCCAATGGCATAACACAGGGATGTGTATTGCTCTCTTTTCTTTGTTTTTGTTATTTGTTGTTTTGTTTTTATCTGTATCTTAAAGAATTGATACCCATTGAGCAAGGCATACTTGTTCTTCATTGTAGAAAATATATGTGACTCTTGAAGATAACATAGTCCTAGGGTCATGACCTAGAATTTGATATCAGGGGCAATTGGAACTGTTACCTAATCACTGCATGAATAATTTAAAATTTCTTATTCACATCCCATACAATATTTAAAAGGATTACCAGTACATAACCTTTACTGCATTCACCTCAATTAGTTAGAAGTAACAAGTTAATCTTGATGAGAATGTCAAATGAAGTGTGACTTAAATTTAAAAATTCCATTTATTGGGACTTTATGGACTGAACATTTGGTTATATCCAGTTCTTTTTTTTTCGACTTTAAGGTCGAAAAAAACCTGGCAGCAACAATGGTCTCATAGCCTTATAGTGAGACATCTACCCCAGCAGGCTTCTGGTGAGAGGCTTCCAGTCCCGATTTGCACTCAATTGCTGGTATAACATATTTGCATAGTAGATATTCATTTAATTTTGTCAACATACATTTATTGATAAATTCCAATATGTCAGGAACCATGCTAAGCTTTGGAAGCACTACAATTCTTGCTTATATGGAAGTTAGAGGATATTGAAGGAGATAATCAAGTAAACACGCGTCAATATAGTACTATTACTGCTAGAATATATATATAAAGAGAGGGAATACTATTGGAATATGAAAGGTGCACCCAACTCAGTCTGAGGGATTAAGGGAAGCTATCTACAATAGCTTATTTTTTTGGATGATATATCTGAATAATAAATGATATTCAGCCAGATTAAAAAGAGAAGGAATGTTCTAGATAGGGAGATCAATATATAAGATAGTCCAGAGACAAATGACACCTTAAGTTAGTGTTTAGAAATAAAATACTTCAGCATGGCTTGAATACAGAGTACAAAACAGTGAAGAGAGAGAGAAGAGGGTAATGAGATGCAGCAATTTGATTCATTAAAAACCTCACAGACCAGGCAGAGGCAGTTGGAGTTCACAAAGATGGTCCATGCTTTAGGCTGAGCTGTGATATGTGAAATGATTGCACATGCATTCTAGAAAATCTCTCTGGCTACGAAGTTGAAAGAAGAGTGAGGGGAGAAAGCCTATGTTTTCATGACCAGGTTGGATGTTCATGGTAACTACGGGGAGAAGCAGTGGTGGGCTGGACTAAAGTACTGGTGTAGAGTATTTGTTTCCTAGGGCTGTGGTAACAAGCACCACAAACTGGGTGCCTTGAAATAACAGAAATTTATTCTTTCATTATTCTAGAGACAGAAGTCCAAAAACGAAGTGTAGGCAGGGCCATGATCTCTTTGAAGGTCTGGAGGAGAATCTGTTCCATACATTTCCCTTAGCTTCTGGAATTGTCAGCCGACCTTGGTGTTCTTTGGCTTGTAGAAACATCATTCAAATCTCCGCCTCTGTCATCACATGGTATTCTCCCTGTATGTCTTCACATTATCGTCCCTCTCTCTATGCATGTCTGTTACTGTGTCTCTTCTCCTTCCCTTATAAGGACTCCAGTCATATTAGATTAGGAGTCACCCTACTTAATGACCTCATCTTAATTATATCTGCAAAAACCCTATCTCCAAATAAGGTCACACTCACAAGGTACTGAGCCTTAGGACTTCAACATAACTTTTGGGGGGACACAATCAAATCCAAAAGGCAGAATGTAAAGAGAAGAGCAGAATAATTAGATAATATAGGCTGCAACTGAAATGGACTTGGAAATAAATATATATGGGAGAGAGCATGTAAAAACCAACCCTGAGGGCACCTGCGTGGCTCAGTCAGTTAAGTGTCTGCCTTCAGCTCAGGTCATGGGTGCCTGGGATCGAGTACCGCATCAGGCTCCCCATTCATTGGGGAGTCTGCTTGTCCCTCTGCCCCTCCCCCCTGCTTGTGATCTCTCTCTCTCTCTCTCAAATAAATAAATAAATAATAAATAAATAGAATATTTTTTAAAAACCAACCCTGAAATCCTGATTTCATAATTAAACAGCTTCATGGAAATAAAATAGTTGTGCAGTATTTATCACAACCTGATTGTAGAAATGAGTAGAACTTTCAAGTCAAGATTTTCTTAATTTAGCTTGCCATCAAGGACAAAATTGAACAATCTTATATTTGGACACAATTTGTGTGTGTTTGTGTTTTTAATGTGTATTCATGCATGTTTCTTAGGCTTAAGTCAATAGATTTAGTAGATTCTCAGAAAGAAACATGACCATTCAGTATTCCAAATGCCACTACGGAGAGTCTCCTGTAACTTTGCTTTTATCCTTATATTTAGGCAGAGTACATAGCTGTACACCTGAGCCACACTGATTGGGCCCAAAATAACATTTCTCTTATCAGACTGGGCTTGGTATAGTATAATTGGTCCATGGTGAGAGCAGGGGATGGAATCCTGTAAAAACTGTTACATATTTATGGTAGGGATTTTTTTAAGATGTTATTTATTACATTATACTACATTATACTATTTTATCCCCCTGAGAACACAGAAAACAAATTTATCTTAGGTAACAGTACCAGGAATTGCTATGCCAGGAATTCTCTTTAAAAACTTATTCATATTTTAAAACATTTTGAATTTTATAAATGACTGCACTTTTTATCCTTGCCTAAGCACTAGAAAGCTGAGAGCTGGATTGTCATGCCAAGTCAAAGGAAGTATGTAATAATTTTAACATGCATTTTGTGTTCTAATGTAATTCCTGAATTCATACATTTTCCTAACTTCATTTTTCTTGACTCATTTCTCCATTTACTTACCTTCTCGTGTTCTCATTAATTGTTTCATTTATTTACCTAATGAACAAACTGTAATTGAATGCATATTATGTAATCATGTATTAGGTATTGCACCAGTTCCCTGGATTCAGTGATGGATAAACGTTGTTTTCAGATATCTCAGTCTAGAAGGGAAGGTATTCATTCAAGTTAATATTTATAGTAGATTGTGATTAACAATTATCAAAAGATCTAAAAAATAATATTGGTGCATAAAGGGGGAATGCAGCCAAACCACCTTAGATAAAAGGCTTTCTGAAGAGGAGATGGTTGAGCTGAGCCCTAAGTAGAAGGTAACCAAATAAAAAGTGAAGGGAAAAAAATCCTATGAAAAATAATAAAAAAATCAAAATCTCTACATAAAAGGTGAAAGATCGCGTGTTTGGGAAATAGAAAATTCAGTGTTGTTAAGATGTCAGTTGCTCCCAACTTGGTCTATAGATTCAGTACAATTTCCATCAAAATCCCAGCAAGTTATTTTGTGAATGTTGACAAACTGATTCTAAAATTTATGTGGAATGCAAAAAAAAAACAAAACTCACAGCAGCCAACACAATACTGCAGTTCGAGATCAAACTTGGAAGATTGACACTCCCCAATTTCAATGCTTACTATGAAGAACTACAGTATTGTTTCCATTGTTTCTTTCCCTGGCCTCAGGTAGTTTCCTTGTAAGGCTATGCTGGTTAGTGCTCATCTGAAGATTTAAGGGGGCCATCCATGAATCCCCCCAGAACTTTCTTTATCTCTTTTTCTCTCTCTCTTTCTTCTTTTCTCTGCAGCTCTCTACTTTACATGACACTGACCTGTGATCTCTAGCTGTCTTGGCCTTTCCAGACTCCCAGCTCCATCTCATCAATTCAGCTCCATTCCTGCACTAAGGCCTTATAATTCTCTTAAGGCATTAAGCTGGGACAATCATAGGACACGGCTCATTTATTTTCCATCACTTAAAAATCACTGTCCTTTTGTCTATGTCCAATATCTTTAAAGCCAGTGTTTTACATATTTTATCTGCTTTCTATAGTTTTAAGTGTGAGGACTAATCACAAGAAGTCAAGTGAGTGGGAATTTGAAAAGGAAAAAGTAATTGATATAGTTAGTTTTATCTATTAGTATTAGCAAGTGTGTGCATGTAGGGGGGGGATTGGTGACCAAAGAGACCTGATAAATAAAATGATGGAAATAGAAGCTAGATTTTAGTGAATTAATAATTAAATGGGAGTCAGGAAAAAGAAAAAGCAAGTAAAGATGACATTCCCAGGAAGCTGAGTTGAATAATGATGGAAAGGTACTGGATGATATTTATAAGGAAATACAGAATCAAAGGAAGATGCTTTTGTTTACTGTTGAAATCTTTGTTGAGATAAAAAATAAAGAAAATTAAAACTGATTATGGAGAAGGCAGAGTTTGACAAACAATGGCCTATAGAGTGACTACCAGTCTTTCCTGTAAATAAAGTTTTATTGGAACACAGTCATGCCTATTCATTTACATATTGTTGTTGGTTGTTTCTTTGTTACAACAGAATAGCTGAATAGTTGTGAATGAGATCATATGGCCTAAAGTCAAAAATATACACTGATCTTTCATAAAAAATTTGCCAGTCCTTACTAGGGATCCAAAAAGCAATAAAAGCGTATATTTCTAGTCATCTGGAGTTTCAAATTCAGTAGCCATCATTTTTAATATATTATACTGGGACAGATAACATTAATAATATTAATGGAAAAGAAAACAGTATGTCTTATATTTTTTTATCTTCAACAATAAAGGGTTAGAAGTAATTTCTCAAAATAAAATTATGTGTTTTATCTTAATATTAGACCTAAAACTTAACATTGCACATAAGAGTTTGCGAGCAAATTATTTGTAATGGTGCAATAAAATTAAACTAAGAGTTTTATTATTTAAAAATGATTTTTTTAATTAGTGATTTTGTGTGGACATTAAATTACATATCCTGTAGAACTTAAATAAAGTACAATAGTTGGAGTTTATTGTTTTATTTTGATTTTCAAATATGTAATATTCTATCACAGTCAATGTCAATTCAATAACAATTAACTGACGTGGTCTTTAATCATTTTTAAACTTTTTCTAGGCAAAGAAGTCAAGCCTAAGCCTCCACGTATGTTATATGCATGCCAAAAAATAAATAAATAAAACGAATCTTAAACACATGCTTTTACTCATCCTCTGATTTCATAGTTGAATATTTTGCTTAAAGTCAAAGGCTTAACTATTTTGTGTAGACAATGTGCTTAAAATCCTCATATTTCTAATATCTTTAGTATTTCTAATATCCTTTGTGTTTCTGAGAATACGCTATGCTAAAATTTTTCTTCAACTTTTGTTCACTGAAGGTACAAACCAATACCTTTTGTTAACTTCTCCTAAAATCTTAATTCACATTTTCATTTTATCTCAAAATAATTCTTATTGTGATTGATAATAAGGAACCTTTATTTGTTTGTATCAATTTGTTGCATTCATTAAAAAGAAGAAAATTAATGTGGCAGATTAAAAAACAATGAATAATATGTAAAGAAATATGCATGAGTACAGAAAAAATATCTTTATATAATCATCATTATTAATGTTCACCTATATTTTTAGAGCCACAAGTAAAAAAAGAAGAGAAACCAGGTATGTGTATTTTATGTATAGATTCATACTTGCATTCCATATTTATAATGAGTAGCATATTACCTCTTTGCCAATGTTGTGTCCTAGTGCAAATATTATACAAAAATGTTATCCTTTATCAACTTTTTAAAATAAGACAAACAT
Organism: Callorhinus ursinus; assembly: GCF_003265705.2. Taxonomy (NCBI): domain Eukaryota; kingdom Metazoa; phylum Chordata; class Mammalia; order Carnivora; family Otariidae; genus Callorhinus; species Callorhinus ursinus. The sequence goes on along the minus strand of NW_027397068.1, from coordinate 40,753,814 downwards.
AATGCATATTTATCCATACCACCTGTTCCTAGAAAAAATTCTACTTACAAAGGAGAAACTGCAGAGAAAGAAATTGATCTGGTTCAGAAGAAGCAATTGACTAATTGAGTTGAGTCCCACAAAACCCCTATTTTTGCTGATTACTATAGGACACAGACATCCTGTCAGAAAAACAACTCTTCTCATTCTTCTGTTTTTTGGGGAGCACCTGAGTGAGATGAATATTTCTGAGGGCTGCAGGATGCAGCAGAAAGTTTTTAAAAAGAACACACAGAAATCTGATTCTCAAAACAGTTAAAACTTTGGTTCATGTTTCCCAACTATTAGTGTGATAGGGCTGCTGTAATAAAATACCACAAGCTGTGTATTTTAGGATAGCAGAAATTTATTATCTCACAGTTCGGGAAGGTGGAAGTCTCAAATGAAGGTATCAGCAGGGCCATGATTCCCTTAAAACCAGAGGGAAGAACCTTTCCCTGCCTCCTCTGGCTTCAGGTGTTTGTGAGCCATCCTTGGTGTTCCTTGGCCTGAAATTGCAGTGTTCCAATCTCAGCCTCTATCATTCCATGGACATCTTCCTCCTTTGTGTCTCTATCTCTGTCTTTTCTCCTCTTCTTGTAAGAACACCAGTCATATTAGACTAAGGACCCAGCCTACTCTCATATGACTACATCTTAACTAATTATACCTGTAAAGACCCTATTTCCGTATCAGGTCACATTTGGAGGTGTTGGGGATTGGGACTTCAGCCTATCATCTTTTGAGAGGACACAATTCAACCCGTAAAGGCCTATCCTCTGTTCCCCCCGAAAGGCATGTCCTTCACATGTAGCAAAATACATACACCTCATTCTAACATCCTTAAAAGTCATAACCATTTTAGCAACAACTAAGTCCAACAGTTCATCAATTCAAAGTCCAAATCTCATCATCTTCAACATTTATGGGTGAAACCCAGGGTATTGATTCTTCTTGCAGAAAATTTCTCTCCATCTGCAAAATCAGAAAACAAGTTATCTGCTTCCAAAATAAAACAGCGGGACAAGCTAGGTTAGACATTCCCATTTCAAAAGGGGAAAAAAAAATAAAAGGAAAAGAAGGAATTATGGGTGCCAAGTAAATCCAAAACATAGCGGGGAAAATTCCATTAGATGTCAGGACCTGAGGATATCCTCTTTGGCTGAATACACCATCCTCTGGGTCTGGTAGGGTGGTGGGTCTGCCTTTCTAGCCCACCAAGGAGTTCCCATCAACCCAGGTTGTGGGTTGTGACTCTGCTCTTAGAGTTGTTATTCCTTCATTTCATTCTCTCTCTATTTCTGTCAGGCACATTGGTTTTACTTGCATAGAATTCTCAAAAACATGACCAGTTCTGCGTTCAATTCATGATGATCGAATTGGACAAGAGGGTTCTCCAAAGAGCCTTCCTCATAACTACATCTCTACTCCTGCCTTCTGCTGAGGTGGTAGATTGTATCTGCAAATTTGTCCAGTCACTCTCTTGGCCCTGTCTCCAGGGTGCACTGTCTCCATAAGTGGAGAATTCTCCAAATCATCAAGGGCCGATTCCTCTTGCTTCTCAGTTTATCTTCACTCCTCAATTTATTTTCCCTTTCACATTTTATTATAAGCAGCAAGGAGAAATCAGGCTGCACCTTCCACAATTTACTTGGAAATTTCTTTGGCTAGGTATCTATGTTCTTCACTTACAAATTCTACCTTCAGTTATTGAAACCCAAGTTTGGCTGCTCACAGCTTGAAAGCCAATACTCCAGAGACAAATGTTGGTTGCAAAGGAAAGGTTGCTTTATTCAAGAGGCTGGCAACCTGGAGAGATGGTAGACTGAGGTCCAAAGACCATCTTCCAGTTTCCTAGTTAAGAAGCAAGGGATTTTAAACGGGAAATTCAGGGTAGTAGATTACATACATATTGATGAAAAGGGTGGGAAAAGATGATGATTCATGAGGAAGATGGAGCAGGTGCACTGAGCAAACATATATGTAACATCCATCTCATGTTCACTTTGGGTTGGAGACTTAACACCAGAACAAGGCAAAATTCAGCCCCCGATATCAGGAGCTTCTCTTAGGATGAGGAGAAGGGACTGTGGGCATGCTCTGAATGCTGGTATAACCTAGATGGGGTCTTAGGCTTGTTATCTCAGAAGAAATTCAGAGCCTTGCTTGTTCATAGGTTGGAACCGTATCAGTTGACCTTGAGTCCAGGCCTCTATGGACAACTTGTGGATCTGTTAGTGGAGTCTGAAAAAACATAATAGCTAACTAGAAGGAAACCATTCTCTGAAAAACAAGCTTCTGCTAGTTTCAACTTCATTGACCCTATGGGGCATGGTTTCACTGCCACCCAACTGAGGAACACAATTCAGCCAAATTCTCTGCCACTTTATAACAAAAATCACCCTGGCAGGACCCAATAACATGTCCCCTATTTCCTTCTGAGACCTCACCAGAAGCACATTTAACATTCTTATTTCCAGCAACATTTCGTTGATATATGTTTTTGATGAGGGTATACATAAATTGTCAGAAGTTTTCTTTATAGCTCTTCTTAATTTTCTTGAGTCCTCAGCAGAATAGACTTTGTCAATATTTCTGCCAATATCCTTTTCAAGGCAATGTAGGTTTTTTTCTTTTTTTTCTCTAACAAGTGTCTCAACTCATCAGCCAATTCCAAAGCCACTTTCACATTTATATGTATTTGTTACAGCGGCAACCCATCTCCTGGTATCAAAATCTATTAGTTTCCCTGGGTAGCTGGAATAAAGTGTCACAAACTGGGTAGCTTAAAACAAGAAACATTTACTCTCTCACAGTTCAAGAAGTCCAAAGTCAAGATGTCAGCAGAGCCATGCTCCCTTCGAAACATGTGGAAGAGAATCTTTCCTAGTTTCTTCTTGCTTCTGGTGTTTGTGAGCAATCCTTGCTGTTTGTTGCCTTGTAGATCTATCACTCCAAGCTCTGTCTCCATCATCGCATAGACTTGTTCTCCCTGTATGTGTCTGTTTCTGTCTCTTTTCCTGTCCTTATAAGGACACCAGTCAGATGGATTAATTAAGGACCCACCCTACTCCAGTATGACCTCATCCTACCTTAATTAGTCACGTCTGTAACAATCCTATTTCCAAATAAGATTACGTTCTGAAGTATGGTAGGTTAGAACTTCAACATATCTTTTTGTGGGATATGATTCAAGCCATAACACTATTTGTCGAAATTTCTAAATCATATGAGTACTCAATTAAATATATTTCAAAAATACTCTTCTTATTCCTGCCATCAAATCACTTATATTAACACTGAAACTATACTCCACAATAATCATCTTGAGAAAACATAGGAAATTAAACTTGAAATCAATTAGCAGTAGCAACAGCTTAATGGCAGATAAGTACGTTGCATGATATTAACTACTGCATGTTTAATAGACCAGCACTAACAAACCGGCAGGAAACTGAAATAATTTTTAGTAAAATTCTGCCTTTTTAATTATGGTAAACAAAATAAAATAATTTCCAGAATTGAATTTGTGCTCTAGTTTATTTTTTCAGATTATAAAATTTCTGCCTTTGTTTTCCCTTTAGAGTCACAAGTTAAAAAGGAAGCTTTAAAACCAGGTAAAAATATTTTATTCTTAAATAGACACAGAACTGATCCTGCCTTCATTTTAGAATTAAAAGAGACTTACCACACCCACCACTGGAGATTTACAGAGTCTCCCAGAGCCTCATTATTTTTCCTACTCTGTTGCTCAGTATGCTTTCACAGGACTGGATTAGCTGAGAACGGGGATATTCTGTAAGTGAGAACATCTAGAATGTTTTTAAATGGACCACAGCAGACACTCTAGGTTTCAGGAGACATCTCTTGGAGTCCTTCAAACCCTAGTATGATCATATTTAATTTGTAGGCTTATTTCCAGTGACATAGCAGAGTCAGAATCATAAACTACTGGGATTTGAGAGAAAAATGACAAGAATTTATGAGACATCTATTATAGCTTAGAAATAGCGTAGGATTTTTATTTCCAATATATCATTATAAGAGACATCCAACAGGACAATTACTATCCATATTTAATGTCTGTGGAAACAGTTCAATAGACTAAATTCAGAAAATAAGTTATTTGTCCAAGATTTTCAAGTTAATAAATGTTGGAGCTAGGATTCTGCCCATGTTCGATTTACTCAAAACTCCCACTAAGAAATTGTCCCAGGCTAATGATCATTTTATTAAGAGGTAACATTGACCTAATATCAGGGTGACCTTTCCAAGTTTACATTGCTATTTAGTGTTTAAGTCCTGGCTCTGGTACCAGCTAGCTACTGACCTGAGGCAAGTTAAAAAAAGAACCCTCAAGCTGTATGGAAACTATTTCTTCACTGTAAAAAATTACACAGCAAGATTCCTCAATATCAACAAATTCAAGAATCCAAGTTTAGATATACATACAATACTATCTTGCTCCTTTAATTCTCACCAAAGCTTACCCAGCAACTGATCATAAGCTTGATTCTAGTTGTTCTTAAAAATAATATATTTTTAATGTATCAAGGCTTATAAATGCCTAAGTACTGTCTTATTTTTTTAATTTTTATTTATTTTTTAAAGTTTTTTTTATTTATTTAAGCAATGTCTACACCCAACATGGGGCTCAAACTCATGACCCGGAGATCAAGAGTTGTACACTCTTTGAACTGAGCCAGCCGGGCACTCCCTAAGTACTGTCTTATGATTTATTTTCCTGACTGTATTTTTGGGTTTTTTTTTTTTTTTTTTTTTTTTTGCTGCAGATGAATGTTACCAGATAGAAACATTTTGCATTTTCCTTATTTTTTTTTTAAACCAGAAGCCCAGTACCATTTAAAACTTCTACTTAGGCCTAATGCCATTTAAAACTTTTAGTTATTATTATAAAACACCACAATTTAGCAGGTAATTTAATTGATTCCAGTTTTTTTATACATAAATGTTTCCTTTTGAACTTCATCTGAAAAAACTCAAATGCATAGTATATATATTAATTTCATCTTGTCAAAATAACCTTTGACAAGAAAATTTTAAATATTTTCAGTAATATATATTTGCTATCTATATTTTGGCATTTATGCTTTATTACAACCTATGCCTTGGAAATTATAAGTACTTAAATGTAAATAAGAATTCTTGGTATACTGTTTCATGCAAAGGAAACCTTTAAGTTTTTCGTATAAATTAAAGTGACATGAAAATTTAGACAGAGTTTTTCTCCATGGACACATTTGTTGAAATTTGTGTTATTCACTGGCTTATGAAACAGAAAAAAAAATCACCATACGTTAATTTACAAAGCTTCTAAACATCTGAAAAGATTTTCTTTTTATTATTTTCAGAACAAGACATAGTGAAACCAGAAAAGACTGTTTCTCGTGGGAAACCAGGTATTTTGCAGGTGGTACCTGTAGTATCAAATTGTCTCTCCTTGTTCCAGTTTCAGCAGGATGAAGAGCTTAATGTGGAATCTAAAGTTTTCAGGGATGATTCATGTCTTAAGTCATCCAACTTTTAGAACATCTCCAATTTCAGTCATCTTCACAATGTGTTTTGAACTGAGGATTTGACCTGTCAAGTGTAACCGGATAGCTAGTCTGTCCTTTCCCATCAGAGATTTAGCTTAGTACAAAGATCATCACTGCCAGCACTCAGGTGAATGGGCTCTATAGTTTCTTTTGTTCTGTCCTGTTTGGGGCAAGACATCCTTGGGAAACTTATAATTCAGAATGGCTCATTCAAACATGATCATCTTGGATTCCAAAAATCCCAAGAAAAGGAAATCAACATCTCTCCCTGCTTCCTTCCCTCCTTCCTTCTTCCATCTTTGCTTCATTCTCTTTGGTTTTCATCCCTGGTTGTAATTACATTTTGGAGATAGTAGAGGTAAGCCAATGTGTCCTGCTCATAAAAAGACATACAGAACTTACCAAAACAAATTTATCAATTGTTTTTTTTAAGAATAAAAACTTTTAAGTTTTCATTTATGCTAATTAAATATGAGTTTAATTTGGAGGCAGTCCCAAGTCTCAGTTATTCTGTAGAATATTGTTCTTCATTCCAGGCTGAATTATTCAGCCAAAGTTATGAATGTGGTTAGGCCAGAATCTTTAATAAGTTAAAAACATAATTTCTCTAAGCATATCTTAGGAAATATTTGCTTACACTTTCAAAATTTTTACTGTAGACAAACTGTTTAAAATGGATTTGAGTCCATTTGATTTCATTTGCCTATGCTTTAAAGTATATGAGACACCAGCAGGAATAGAAAAAGCAGACCTGGGATGTGAGGAGCCAAGAATAGCTGTCTCCAGCTTAGAGACAGAACCTTAGAAATAACTTTTAGAACTTCCCGTTACTTTCCTGACTGTCCCAAATGTCAGTCATTTTGAGCTGAAATACAGAGAGTGAGAGAATTTAGTCTCTGACAGTACAGCAAGCACACTGTCTTCCAGTCATACCTTTCTTTTATTTTAGTGGTAATATTCATATTCTAAATTCTGCTTCCCAGGGAAACTTTCTCATTGACTTATTCCCACTGCTATGTTATTGAAAAGTTTTAATTTTACATAGGATGATTGTAATAATCTCTCTACGGTGACCCAAATCTCTTTGACTACATCTATAAAAGCATAGAGGACAGAAGACATACCATAAATGTATCCCTTTTGCCCTTCCCCAGCTTTGTACCATAAAAAACTTGGGTCACTAAGCTAATCCCAGGCTCCCAGGGAGGAATCTTGCACAGGAAAAATAAAAAAAAAAAAAATTGCTTCTTCCTGTTCTAATTCAATTATTAAAAAAGGATTATTGTTTTATGAAACAACCCCTGTGTAGATAAATACAGTGAAAAACAGTGAAGGCAAGGGGTAGAGTGTGTATTCGTAGGTCAGGGGATGATTCCAATTGGAAAACTTTTATGGCAGGATAGCTGCAAAGGATGTCTGCAGTTGGACGCATTTTCTTTGTGCTCCATCCAATTTGAATAGAAGAATGACTTGCTGCTTTACTGAAAAAACAGCTAAGTTTTTCTCAGTTTTGGTGTTTTTCAAAGAGAATACAAAATATCAAAGTTGACATGTCACTATTTTATACTGATGCATTTAAATTTTCTACTTGTGTTAACATTTTTTCGTATCACAGAAGAAAAAGTTGTCAAGCAGATAAAAGCTACCACTATAGAAAAAACAGGTAAATAAGATATTTCATATTTTCCTTCTGTGTATCAGCTTTATGTTATGTGGGTACACACACACACACACACACACACACACACACACACACCTTCACTGTTGTGTGTAGAGTTTTAGTGCCATAAATTTTAAGATTGTGAATTCTTGTAAATAACTGAAAGATACAATCAATAAAATTAACAGTGGAATACAGAGTGATGTAATTTAATTATTTGTGATTGATCTAAACTTACATATAACTCTTGAGGTAATCCAAGTAATACATTGATTATCATATACTGCTAGGTGTTTAATCTTATTTTAAAACCGCCCTTCCTCAAATTGTAAAATCACAGGAATCCAAGACTATGAAATCTGCTGTTTGTGTATTAGATAGAATAATGTCCTTTCAGGCACCTGGGTGGCTCAGTCGTTAAGGGTCTGCCTTCTGCTCAGGTCATGATCCCAGGGTCCTGGGATCGAGTCCCACATCGGGCTCCCTTGGGGGGAAGCCCGCTTCTCCCTCTCCCACTCCCGCTGCTTGTGTTCCTTCTCTCGCTCTCTCTCTCTCTCTGTCAAATAAATGAATAAAATCTTTAAAAAATAATAATAATGTCCTTTCATGAGAGCTTCACAAACAGTTATGTGGTTGTATGAACATGTACTATTAAAATAGTCCATCTCTCAGTATTTCATGTGAGAAGAAAAAAAGAGTGCACACACTCTTGCCATTCTGAAGTTCTTTCCTATAGAGATGAATGAATGTCATATCAACTGACATCCTAAATCACTGAATCCCTTCCATTGAATTCCAAGATGGAAATTCTATCCACCTGGGCAACTGGCAGTTAATAGAGTCCCATTTCTTACTAAAAAAATCATTTCAAAGGAAAAAGTCTTGAAGTACTTCTTCAGTTTAACTAAGATAATCATGCTAATCAAGATTTAAATACAGTTTCTCAGAGGAAAATATAATAGAATTCAGGAAACAACTAATTATTTATAAAATTATAGACTATTAACACATGAGAAAGAAAGAAACCTTATAAGGTCATTTACACATCACCTCACATGTTCCTTGTACTCTATTAAAGCCACTGTCAAAGCTCATAATTTCAGCATTCCTCTAATTTGCACCCTAAAGTGTTATTGTGGCTCCCTGAGGATCTCATTTAGTTATATGGGTATTTGGGGATTTTCAAGAAGCTAGCCCAATGTATTTGTGTGCCAAATGTAAAGATTGTTTTAAATTTTGCACACCTTTTGTGTGTCATAACTTTTCAGCAAGCTGTGTGAATGATAATATTTGCTGAGAGTAAAATAATAGTGCTCAGAGAGAATGGAATAAGCTTAATATAAGAAGAGAACCTAAAACTAAGAAGAAATAAATACAGAAGCTAAAGAGTTATTTTTTTCAATGGTTTGCACTCATCCATATGCCATTTACTTTTCCCCATTCTCCAACAGTCAAGCCCAAACCAGCAAGTAAGAGATGAAAAGGATAAAATTTGAAAAGCATTGCTTGGCTATTTCAACTTTAACAACTTGCTTGTTTTTTTTTTCTTTAATTGTTAATTTTAATGTTGCCTTAATCTAAATTACCTGTATAGATGATAAAATAATGTTTTGCTATAGCTTTGATTTGACATCTTTGCCTTTCACTACTAATTAATACTTTGCTATAGTTATACAGAAGAAATCTTTGAGAGTTCTATCACTATTACTAATCCTAAAAGAGCAAGTCCGTGTAGACTATAAAATACTACAAAGAAATAAGAGTGAACTGGCAAGCTCTCAAACACACATAATGAATAACAAAGGAAAATGAAACAATCATCAGTGTTATGAACCACATATTGTTTTTGGTTTAAGTAACATTTATTGTACTGTAGGTAGACTTTGGTAGTTAGAATTCCATGAGATTATAATCATATTGCCATTTGTTCCTTAAAATCATGGACTTTTCTGATGAGTATGAACTTAAAAGATCATCCATTTTACTGCTCAGGAATGATTCAGAATTATAGTGACAGAGAGTTTAAAAGCTGACTATTGGACTCAGAAAGGCATGAACATGGGCTCATTATCACACAGGTAGTAAATAAGTCCAAAATTGTGTCCAAATTGTGATGTTGGTCCTTGAATGCTGTGTATTTATGAAACACAACTTCCGTGAAAGCATGCTGGTCAAATACTCCCTGGATCCTATATGAAAAATGGATTGACACAGTCCAAAGATGAATGTGGTGAGATCAGTTAGGAAACCATATAAGTGGCTTCAGGAGGTAAAGTGCAAACGTATGCAGCCTAAAAAAATATATTCACATTCTAGAACCTGTTGCATGTATTTTGAAATCATGTTTTATATTATTATTGTTACTGTAATCCATACTTTTGCAGTGCTGTTGTTATGCCAGTTTAATAAGTTGAATATCAGCTTTTCAATTTTATTTTGTATTGCATGTTTATATAATATTAACATTTATGCAAATTGAGTTCGTGAAAGTCTTATTCTTACATGCTGTCAAGCTCTAATTTACAAATATCTAGTTTAGTCTTGTGACAACATAGGTCCTGCATCTTCCCATCTACTTCACTGTTGGTGCATGACATTGGGGAAAAATAGTAGTACTTTTCGAATCTCCAAATTCAGAGGTGGGGGAAGAAAAGAACAGGTAGACATCAATAATAGCTCGGGAGGGTTAACCCTGGGGGTGTTTAGAAAGAACTAATACTTGGCAGTGATCGGCTCTATTTCCAACTGTTCTCAACTCCATTCAAAGTATCCTACCCTATAATGGCTTCATTTGAAATTCCACTTTTGATGAAAGAGAGAGCTCTCCTGTTATTTTTATTTCCACTATTTTTCAGAGGGCTAAGGGGAATACCAATGACACATTTGATTCCATTTGTCCTGTCCTAGACTCAGTTGAGAATCATCTGTGAGAGTTCTAAATGGACCTGGAAAGAGAGGGCGGTCCAGGAAAATGAAAATACAAAATGTGATACTTTCTGATATAGGGCGGGTCCGGGTTAAATTTTCAACAAGAAACTAGTGTCCAGCACGAACTGCTTCTGACTGGCAGGAAAGGAGCTAGAAGGGCTCAGAGGGTAAAAAGGGGAGCTTGTAAAATGCCAAAGGGAGATGTCATCTGCTTTAAAGTAGCCCCAAGGAATGACTCTACCTTCAGCAGGGAAAGAAAAATCCTCCTTTTATTCTCCTCTTTCTTTCATCTTCTATCCTCTTCTCCCTATACCCCATGGTCTCAAGAGGGCTGGTAGCATCGTACTGTCTTACAGGATGCCCCGAGAATGAACCTGACCTTGTTTACAATGTGTTTCGATGGCCATGTGCTTTCTGTGTTCCAACATGCAAATAACTTTGAGGGCATGCTTCCCACATAAACTGCGGATCACCTGCAAACACATAAATAAGAAATGCTTTCTATGCAAACAATCCACAGATTGCCAATTAATTTTAATTTCTCTTTCTAGAAAAAGCTGAACACCAAGAAAAGAACTCTCCATCTATAAAAACAGGTGTTTTTACATTGTCTTAATTCACTATTTTTATTAAATTAAAAATTAAAACAAAGCATATAAGTGTTTTTCATCTTATTTCCTAGTACTGTTCAGGCTGGTGGTTTTCTAGTAAGATCTAGTTTATCTGACATAAGGGTCGTGTTATTGTTGACAATCATACATTTTGCTAACTATTATAACCAATATGTATAGGATTGTCAAACATGCTATTATAACAGTATTTTTTTGTTTCAAGTTTTTATGTAAATTCTAGTTAGTTAACATATAGTGTAATATTACATATTACACTATATTCTACTCCTGAAATGAAAAGGAGTAGAATTCAGTGATTCATCACTGAAATACAACACCCAGTGCTTATCACAAGGGCCTTCCTTAATACCCATCACCCATTTAGCCCATCCCCCACCCACCTCTCTGCCAGCAACCCTCAGTTTGTTCTCTATAGTTAAGAGTCTCTTATGGTTATAATACAGCAGTATTAACAAAATAGTATTGCTTTCATAATTAACAAGCCCCTTTCACTGGTGTCAATATTAATGTCATTTGTCATATTGATTAAGTTGATTCACTGTGTATAGTATTGTAAAATTTCTTGCCAAATTACACAAATTACATTTTACTGAAAACTATGAATTTCAACTTGATATCTTTTCTTAACTATAAAATATAAAAATGTTAGCTTAATTCTTTAAAAAATACTGTTTGATTTTAAAAAAAATATGATAGCTGACCTGGTTCAAACACTGAGGCATACACCATAGGAGGCTGTGAAAATATTCCTCCTTCTCCTCTCTTTTTTCCTGTTCTACCAGTTCCCATTCCCAAAATATCCAGTAGGTAATTACTGTTATTCCTTATTGTCTCATTTTAGCCATATATATATATATATATATATATACATAGCATATATACATATATACACACATATACATACACATATACAAATAAATACATATATATCCCCACTTCCATTTATTTACACAAATCATGACATACTATAAATTACACTTTCCCTAGATTTTTCTATTTAAGAATGTATTATGAACATTGTTTAATCTCAGCACATGAAGAATTTCCACATTAATAGTATTCTATTGTATTGTTGTACAGATTACTTAACTAATCTCTGACTGGTGTGTTTAAGTTGTCTAAAGGCTTTCTGTAATGATATTCAAAAATAAATATATCTACCAATCTAGTTTTGTGAATTTATCTTTGGAGTAAAATTTCTTGCAGTAAAATTTTTTAGTGAAGTGATATATCCAATGGAATTTTTATAAATATTTCTAATTGTTCCCTGATATAAGTTGTATTAGTTTATATTGCCACTGTTAATGATTTTGAATTAGTTGACCCAGTTTTGAATGATTTGAATTCTTCACAATCATGACCATATGTTGTCATTTTTTAATGAATGAATGGGTCTTTAGGTATATGACTACATAATTAATGTTTTTGTTAATAATTTCAGAAGACAAAGAATATCAGAGAAAGAGATCATGTACTTAGATGGTATAGTTTTGTGCTTTTCACCTATCACTTATTTATTCTTCCTGAGATTTTATTTATTTAAAAAAAATTTTTTAAGATTTATTTACTTGAGAGAGAGAGCGAGAGTACACAAGCAGGGGGACGGGCAGAGGAAGAGGAGAGAAACAGATTCGCCACTGAGTGCAGCACCAGATCTCAGGAACCTAAGATCATTACCTGAGCCAAGACCAAGAGTCTGACGCCTAACCAACTGGGCCACCCACGTGCCCCCATTCTTCCTGAGATTTTATAAAATCAGTTTCTTCTTTTAAAATACTGGATTGGGAGACTTAAATAGTTAATATTAATATTAATGTTGATATTAATATTAACATGGATCCTGAAAGGATGATGGCAGAATATGCATTTTATGCTATTCAGAAGCAGTAAGGCATTCAAATTATTGTGAGCGTTCATATTGCATCAAACCAAAGATAAGGTTTCAGGCGCCTAGGTTGCTCAGTCGTTAAGTGTCTGCCTTGGGCTCAGGTCATGATCCCAGGGTCCTGGGATGGAGCCCCACATTGGGCTCCCTCCTCAGCGGGAAGCCCGCTTCTCCCTCTCCCTCTCTCCCTGCTGTGTTCCAGCTCTCCCTGTCTCTCTGTCAAATAAATAAATAAAATCTTTAAAAGAAATAAGGTTTCATAGGGATAAAGAGACTAAGAAGATTCTATATTCAAAAGCTTTATAATTTTTTCTATGGGGAACTCATTAAGAATATAACTTTAAAATTATTCAAAATGCATTTTCTATTGTTCATTTTAATATGGTTAGCCTATTCTTTTTTTTAAATTTTTTATTGTTATGTTAATCACCGTACATTACATCATTAGTTCTTGATGTAGTGTTCCATGATTCATTGTTTGTGCATAACACCCAGTGCTCCACGCAGAATGTGCCCTCTTTAATACCCATCACCAGGCTAACCCATCCCCCACCCCCCTCCCCTCTAGAACCCTCAGTTTGTTTTTCAGAGTCCATCGTCTCTCATGGTTCGTCTCCCCCTCCGACTTACTCCCCTTCATTCTTCCCCTCCTGCTATCTTCTTCTTTTTCTTTTTTCTTAACATGTGTTGCATTATTTGTTTCAGAAGTACAGATCTGTGATTCAACAGTCTTGCACAATTCACAACGCTCACCATAGCACATACCCTACCCAAAGTCTATCACCCAGCCACCCCATCCCTCCCACCCCCATCACTCCAGCAACCCTCAGTTTGTTTCCTGAGATTAAGAATTCCTCATATCAGTGAGGTCATATGATACATGTCTTTCTCTGATTGACTTATTTCACTCAGCATAACACCCTCCAGTTCCATCCACGTTGTTGCAAATGGCAAGATCCCATTCCTTTTGATGGCTGCATAATATTCCATTGTGTATATATACCACATCTTCTTTATCCATTCATCTGTCGATGGACATCTTGGCTCTTTGGTTAGCCTATTCTTATTTTAACTTGAACACACAGAAATAGGAATATAAAGGGCTGATATTTTACCTATAGGTGGAAGATGATCGCTGGTTTTCTTTTCTTCTTTACTTTTTAGACAAACCTAAACCAACTTCAAGTAAGTGTACCACTTCAAAATTTTAAGAATTTATTTAATTACTTCAATTTTATAATCTTTTTGCATTGTATGTGCAGCCAAAAAAAGACAGTATGTTTATTAATGCAATAGCCAGTATGCCATCAGCTATGTAAACGATTCTGATTGACAGAGAATATTGTGTGTATTTTATTCATTAATCCTTGAACATGTCTTTATTGAACACCTATTAGATATATTACACTGTACCAGGATATATGAGGGAATGACAAAAATGTTTCCTGTTTTCATGCCTGTGTAATTAATACATTTACCAATATAACTAGTGCCTGGGTGGAAAAAAGTGGTTTATCTCTCTTTTATGTACTTCCATTTGTTTGTTAGGATGTATTGAGTGAACACAGTATGGAGATTCCTCTAGTAGTCACTGCCGGGTTAAGAAAAATTTAGAACACATAATCCTGTCTCCAATTATTGAATCTTAACACATTAGACTTTTACTATCTTACTTTTTCAAAGCATGAAGGTAAGTTGTTTTTAGTATTTCAGAATCTGTTTTATTTTGACATTCCAAGCAAAAATACACATGCAACAGTTTTGGAAATTTATGGTTTTATGTAATTTTGTAAAAATGAAATTATTATTTAATACTGTTAAATTATGACCCAGACTTTAACCTGGGGTAAAAATACGTGCATTTCAATCAAAAGTGTATCTAGAAGTTGTATCTAAAGTTCTTAAATGCCAAGGAATAACCTAGTTCCTTAACAGTATCATGACATTCTTTACAAATACAGCCAGTTTTCTTCTAATTGAATTTGATGTTAAAATATTAAATGTTGCCTTTGGGTTGGAAAAAATCGCTAGTACATTTAGTTTTTATTATTGCTATGGATATGAAGAGTATTGCAAAAATTAACGGTTGAAAGTCAAAACTACAATGCTAATATGAAGTATCACCATAATCACTTATAAATACTGTTTTGTTTGTGGAATGTTATTCATTTTTCATCTTCATTATCATGAAATATTTTAATCAATTTTTCTTGAATTTTGAGTATAGCTTCCAGAGAAGCTATAGAAGACTGATAATTAAATGGATCAGGTTTATAGAAATGTTCTCACTTGAACTGAACTTTGAGGAAAAATATATTTTTTAAAAACCTGCCATGTTATATTTTAAAATATTATTGGTGTATGCATTAAGTAAAAGAACAAAAAGAGAGGCTGGTTTTATATTATCATAGACTAAAGATAAGTAGCATTTTATATCTTGTCTCACTGCTCTGACAGTAGTCACTGTGAGTTGAATTTATTTCTGTGATATTTTTCAACCTCATCCCACAACCCCACCCATTGCATTTAGTATAACATCTTATACATGAAGTTGCTTTATAAATATTCAGTGAATGAATGCATGCATGCATATATGAAGATCAAGTTAAAAGTTTGTGAAGCAGAGATTTATAATTTGTAATTTTATAATTAAGAAAACCAACCAAAGGACTTCAAATTGATTAATTCTACAAAACAGGCATAGCATGTTTTAGATTGGTTTATAGAGTAGTTCTAATTTCAAAATAGATTTCTAGTTACAGTTTTCAGAGATACTGGTTATCAGTGCATTTCTTTGCCATTTTGAGCATATGTGTTTATTGTCATTACTTAGTGGAATTAAAAGGAAATACCTGTAGATAAAGCTCAGTTGTCTGCTACTGAAATACAAAACTATTCCTTCCTTTTCTTTTTCTACTATATTCTTTTTCTTTTTTTCCTAAAGAGGAAACATCAGAAGTCATAGAATCAGGTAAATATTTACTTTCCCAAAGGAGGTAACACAGATCTGTGGAAACATCTATATGTAAATTTGAGTCTCTATCTAGTTGTGTAACATTTGGGAAAATCCCTTAACCAGCTCAGATTCCTGGTTTCCTCATTTGTAGGACAGACAAAATGACTTCCCAAAAGGCTCATGATGAATATTAAATAAGATAACGTATGCCACATTCCCACTACATACGTGGTTGTCACTCATTACATATTGGTTTTCTTCTCACGCTTGTCTGATAACTATAGTTGAAGAAAATCATCAATCAACTGAAACTGTTTTGAAAAGCATGTGTCAACTTTTTGCTTAGAGATATTTTGCAACTCTCATTATTTTTATTCCATAGTTTTCTTATTGAGCATCCATAGCACCAGTTCAATTCTCATTTCCTAAAGAAAACAATTGAAAATTTGGATGTTTCTCCTATTGTTACTAGTTTATACTTCATAAATTCACGGCCTGCTCTAGCTTTCCTTCAAAGCACATAAAAACAAAGACAAAGAGAAAAAGGGATGGGGCTCCGCCATCCAGGTGACTGAGTATAAGCCAAATAACCAAGCATAACAAAAATATATATGTTCTCACACACAGGAGGTATACTCTTCCTCCACATCTTGAAAATGTGGAGCATTGACCCTCTCCAGTTATGGGATTAAGTCCCATCTCCAACTGTTTACTTCAAGATTGAGTAAGAAAGTCATGTTTTTTTAAACTGATGATTTCTTGTTGCTATATTTCCCCTGCAGGGAAGAAGAAAATTGAAAAATCTGAAAAAGAAAGTAAAGGTAAAGATGACATTTAAAGACATGTACACCAAATTAACAGTAAAGACACAGAAATAAAAAATACATAATTATACAAATTATATCATTTAAAAGCAATGTGGACAGAGATTTTAAAGCATCAGAATTGCAGTTCACTGTAGGATTTTCCATGCAAGACTGTATTACTTATTGTTAAATATCTAAAGAGAATGGAAATGTAGGTTCTTCTATTTCCAAATTAACAGCATAGAATTCTTTTCATATAATGCCTGAATTGTGAACCCTGACTACACAAAATTTAATTCCAAACCTTAGGAAGACCTATGAATAAATGATATGTGACTCAAAATTACCTTTTTTTCTCTACAGAAAAAGCAGAAATGAAACATCTTAAAGAAGAAAAAGGTAATGTTTTAAAAGATGGAAAAGCACAATGCAAAGCCCTGAAGCCAAAATTGTTGAGTCGAGGCTTATTTATATCACTTTAAAATAAAACTTTAATTTGCGTACATGTTGAGCGCTAGTGTGATTAAAAGAAGAAATGTAGAAACTAGCCAGTGGATATGTGGTAATGTCCTTGTCGAAGAAAGAGTGGAGGGCAGGCCAGTCCCAGCCAGTGTACATCCATGTGTGGTCGTGCCATTGGTGAGCAACACGTTCAGAAGCTGCATCATAAAGTGGCTTGTTTTCTTAACACTGGGTGTATTTATTTGGCAAACTACAAAATATAATATGATAATCACTGATTTTCAATGTAGTTATCTGAAAAACTTACAAAGGCCTTACTTATCAAAAAATATTCTATTGGATCAAAAGGAAGACATTCTTAGACATATCATAAAGACTGTTAATAATAGGACAGTTTTGTTTGTTTGTTTGTTTTGGTCTTTTTGGTTTATCCCTGAATTCAGTTACTTGCAATGACCCATTGTACATGGATTCTCATTAATTTAAATATTGTAATCACTGCAATCATGTTAATCTCGGTGCAAACAAAACAATCTCTACTGGTTACATTTATTTTTGTTAAGTGTTAGAAGAACAGAAAAACTTTTTAAATCACCCTGAGAAAATATGTACAATATTTAAATTATTCCCATGTTCCCAAAGTTAGTTGAAGTGAGCCAAAATTTTTATGAAAGTCCCTTTAAAAATTCATAGTTTAATTTACATTTTCCTTATCAACAGTCTCAACAAGAAAAGAAAGTCTTCAATCACACAACGAGACGAAAGGTAACCTTGAATCAACTTTGTAAATATTCCAGATGCTAAGTTGGTATGGAGGTGCCTAAATTATGTTTGCACTTAATATTAACACTACATTATTTTAAAGCAAGGAAGTCTACCGTTTATACACTTCTGCTAGTAGCAGAGGAAGTGGACAAGTAGGAAATCTAGCGGAGGTTTACGTTTCAGTGGAAAACTAACAAATGTGCAGAAATTAGAACATTAACAACATAAACATTCAATAAAATATTCCAGCACATACAAGAAGATAAATTTCTCTATTACAAAAGACTCTCATAATATGCATAAGGTCAAAAATTATATAGTTGTAAAAACAGATAGAGCTGAGAATTATTTTATGTATTACATATATATAACCAATGTCATAAATATATTTTTATTATCTAAAGTTGGCCCTTTAAATTAATTCCACCTAGACAAAAAGTGGTTGGTAGAGGGGAAAAGGCCAGCATGTGCACGGCAGGAAGATGCCCTTTATCTAAAATGAGAATGACCTATTTTGGTGGTATTGAATATCAAAAAAACTATAAATGGATGTTATAACTGAATTATGTAGTCTGGGTGATATAATTTTAAACAAATCTAATTAATTCAAAATGTAATGGAATTTAAATGTTTCAAATTTTAAGATGCTAAATAAACATGCAGTATTTGAACAATTGTTTTCATTCATAGTAAATGTATAGAACTCTAGTGTGTGGGGAGGGGGAATGAGTCTTGTTTTTTCACTTGTTCCTTCTTTCTGTTTACTGTATTATGGATACCTGAAAGGGCGGGACATATGTAGACACATAATTTAGACATATAGTCATTAGTAATTTAGACATATAGTTACCAGTAATATTAAAGGCTAAAATTTAGAATAAGGACAAGCCAAATTTGTAGAAGCATATAGGGGCATAAATTTTATATTTTTATTTTCTTAACTTTTAAAATATTGCTTAGCATCTTTTAAGATAATTAGCCAGAAGAATGAGAAGATACCAATTACTTAAAAAATTCATTGGTACAGCCTTTCCTATTATTAGTTCATTTAATCCTCAGCACAGGCCCAATTATCATGCCCAGTTTAAAGATGAGGTAAGTGTGAGGAAGGAAGTCTAACATCTCAGAATGTTTACATGGTAGAGAAAGGATTTGGCTCCAAGTATGACGCCAAACTTAACAGTTGAACTCATTCAATCACATTTCATTACCCCATCACACTGTGGCACACATAGGAGAAGCTTTCTACTAATCAGAGCAGCCCAAAGGTAAAATGGAAATGTACCCAACTTTGTTCCCAAGGGAGCGGTCTGTTTGAACTGTAACTACAGGGCTGTACAAGGGATTTGGATATTGGATGGACAGTATCTTCTTACCAATCCAGAGTCCATTATTTCTTCCTATTATGAATACACAGGACAAATTATTATATGTGAAAGCACAGAACTAACCCTGAGCTAGTTGAGAATACAGGCACATTCTTATTCATTCCTTCATTCAACAGATGGTTCATTGTATTTCAATAAATGTTTATTGTATTCCTATTTAAGTCCCTGTCTTTTAGCCAGTGATAGTATTTTTAAAGGAAAAATAACATGTTATTTTGTAATTTTATACATGAGACATGTGATTGTATTATCATTAAAACCATAAATATCTCAAATGAAAAAAAATTTTATTGGCATTAACTAATTTTTGTAAATTTGTAATTCTTGGGTTTATATTAGAAACTCTGTAAGTTTCAAAGTAAATCATGTAATGCAGATTCATTTAAAAATTTATATTTTCAAGCCCAGTCCTTTAAATTAGACTAATGTTGGGATGGTAGCTACACTTATGGTGAACACTGCATAATGTATAAACTTGTCAAATCACTAAATTATACACTTGAAACTTATGTAACATTATGTGTCAACTATACTAAAAAAAAAAAAGTTAGCCTAATGTTAGTAGAAAGTGGATGTTACAAATCTTTTTTATTTTTCAAGAAGTTAGAATGTCCGTTAGAGTATTTGGGATAATCATTTCACCTTATATTTTTGTCCTACATATATATAATTTAAAGTAAAAAAAATGCTACTTTGAAGAATTATGGTTTCTCACTGAAACTAATTGACAAATAGTTATGAAAAAATTAAACTGATTTTGCATGTTGCATTTTAAGGTTTAGTTATTTGTCCTTATTATCTTTGAAAGGAAAATAATTCTCAATAATACATTTTATGGAATTTGGAAACTTTAAACAATTATTTAGATTAATTACATCATACAAAGTAATTTTACTCAAGTTGGCTATAATTAGAGTTGAACCAAGACACTTAATTTAACAAAGATCCTGCTGATTTTAGTAAGAGTGTTTAAAAAGTATAAATATGTTGTGACATCTACAATAATTAATAGCTCTTCTGATATTTCACATAAAAGCTATTAATATATTCAAAGATCCATGTTCTCAGGCAATAGTTATATTCTTTCATTAACTTTTAAATAATAAGGAAGTCTAAAGATATTAATTACCTTCATGTGGCCCATCAAAATATAATGTCTTTGCATTTTATCTGAGTTAAACAAAACTTGTTTTCTTTTTTTTAGCAGAAAAGCCTGCAAGAGTATCAAGTAAGTACTGCTTGTATTGATGATAAATTCTCTTTGGCACGCAGTATAAATTTCCAGCTGAAATTCATAAAATATTTACATTTTTAATGTGTTCAGAGATTGAGTCATTTCATACTAAACCTTCTGACAGGAATGTAACTTTTAAACTTAGTTATGTTGAAACTTAAAAAAACTATGTTATTTGAAATGATGCCTTGTAACAGAAATACTTTATCATGTTCTCAAGCCTGAAGATTAAAGTGACTTGCATTCAAATACATGAATTTTTTCAGTGATTGAAGTAGAATGAAATAAAATAATCCTGTTTCTGCCTTAAACCTTCAATCACTAAAGATTTGCTGTAGAGCATATATAGTTGAGCAATGATGTTTTATTTGCTGATGTTTTCCAATGTTCATTAACTTAAATATAATTGTATATCTGAGAAGAATGACATAGTAGGGAATCTAAGCTCATATGTCGGAAACAGACAAAACCCTCAGAAAACAATCTCTAAAATATCAATATCTAGGTATGGATAGGCATTCTAAATATACAGGGTAAACTTTAAATTTTCCTATAAGCTCCTAAAATTATGGGAAATAGAAATCTTCCCTCCATGTTTCCTGATTTAAAAAAAACATCATTTTAAGTCAGTGCTTTCTTGTATAAAATCATGTGAACAACACATGTAATTTTAAATTTTCTAGTAGATACATTAAAAGGGTTAAAAATGTTAAAATAATTTTAATGTTTATTTAACTCTATAGAAATATTTTTACTATGTATCAATACAGAAATATATTGATAGTGTACACCATTTTTTTGAAGTTGTGCGTGTGTTTTACACTTATAGCACATTTCAATTGGTACTAGTCACCTTTCAGTAGCCCAAAGCCCCATGTGGTGAGTGGCTACTGCATTGGACAGAACAGATCTCAGTATTTATTGAGTGCTCCTACTGTGCCCACCACTACTGAGGACGGTACAAGACAATCATTAAATGTGGTACTTGCCACATATTTCATTCAAAGCTCTTTGACTACAAATAATAGAACCCCACGTGGACTTGCTTCAGGGATTTAAAACAGAGAATAATTACAGGGGTGCAGAATTGTCTCGCTGATGCAAGGGCAAAGCTCCCACTTGATCCTCGGGAAAGCCCTCTAAAACAATCCTGCTCTGCACTCTTCCCCTACAGTCAAAGGTAGTCAGGGCATACTTCATAAAGCAGGGCGTTCCAGAATTTGTACGTTGAAGAAGGTTAGCTTTGAATAACTGGAAATAGAGAGAAGTGATGTAAAGAGAAAACTCACTTCTCCTGTCTCTTCACTCTCACAGCAGTTACCATGCTCCCAGCACTTCCTACACCAGATGTATGGTTTTTATTTTGTTTTGTTTTGTTTCTTTTTGGTTTTTGTTTTCCACACCAAGAAATTCTCTGTGATGCCAGCTAGGTGTCATACAATTGTCAGTCACTTCTGACACTAACGTGGAGTTAGCACAGACCCCATAGTTTAAAGGCTCGGAGCCCTGAGTTGAGAACTCAGAAACTGCTCCCTATTTCAGTTGCCAATTGTAAGTAGTAGGTCCGTAGGTTACTCACAACTTCTTTCCAATATGGCTACAAATCGGAGGTTCTCATGACTTCCTCCCTTGGATTCAATTATTTACTAGAACAGCTTGCAGAACTCAGAGAAACACTAAATTACAATTACTAGTTTATTATATAATAAAGGATATGGTAAAGGATACCATAGGAGTTGGGGCGAGCCACTTTCCTCATAAGTAGATGTGTTTACCAACACAGAAGTTCCTTGAACCCCATATGTCTGAGGTTATTTTATGGAGTTTTTATTACATAGGCATGATTGATCATTAACTCAATCTCCAGCCCCTTCCCCTCCTGGAGTATGCGGAATGGGACTGAAAGTTTCCAGCTTCTAATCATGGCTTGGTCTTTTTGGTGACGAGCCCCCATCCAGGAGCCCACCAAGCATTGCCTCATGGGAACAAAAACTCTTCCATCACCCAGGAGATTTAGACACTCTATGCCAGGAACCAAGGGCAGATGCCGATTTATATTTTTTTCTGTATTTCAAAGTCAGCAACCAAAAAACCATGATATGTAGAAGCCATCAAAAGAAGGGTTGTCTGGAGTTAAAGGCTAGTGTCAGAAAGCAGTAGACGTAAGGACATGTAGGGTGAAACATCTCTATGAGGTAGAGATCCAGCAGGCCAGAAGACTTTAGACTTACTGCCACAGAAAACTGTAGTTTACTTTACAACAGGGAGCAAAATGGAATTGTTGGGAAGAAATAAGGGTAATTAAGAAGTAAATAAGAAATAAGAGTAGTAACGGAAAAGAAAAAAGTGTGACCAAAAAAATGTCTACTCTTTCATATGGATTACAGGAAATAAATGTCCAAGGACATCATGAGATATTCCTTTTTTTTAATTTTTAAAAATTTTTTGAGATGATATATTTTAATAAATTGGTTGCTGCACACATGAAGATTATATTCTCTATAGCACATATTTTTTTATCATGCCTTTTTGGAGGCAATCATCAAAACCTTCAGATATTTATCAAATTAAACATACTGAACATAATTTATACGGAAGATTCATTGTTCTTTTTCTGAACTCTTTTCAACATAATGTACATGCGTATTTATTTTTGGTCAGACTTCTTATTTATCTTTCAGTCATTTATTTGTCTTTCATAAAGGAGGTTCACAAATAGCTTTTGCTTTGAGCCCATTGGTCCCTTCCACCCACATTCTCTAACTCCAGTGCCTGCATCTCTTGTCTTCTGGATGGGACCAAGTCCTCTACTTCTGATAGGTTGGTTTTTCTGCTTTGGTACTAGATGCACAGAGACTGTCCTTCATTCCCAGATTTTTTGGCTGGGAAGGAAGAAAAGGTTAATTTGTGGAAAAGGACCACTATAAAACAGAACGGAGGTATCACCTCCTGAATTCTGGTTCACTTTGATTGAGATGCTTGAAACCATCCGGGTGGACTGGATTCTCAAATCTCTGGGGTTTTATCGTAGGGATAAAGAAGATACTGATAAGAATCAGCAATACATGAACATCTCTCTATTACATCAGTGAAAGTAATATTGCAAAATCAAATTTTCCATAATTCACAGACGATTATGGTTTAATTGATGCCTGCTTTTGTGGATGTATTTTTTTAAAGGATGTGGCTTTCTGATTCTAAATGTCCATTTGATTTTCATTCTGTATTTTTTTATAGATATGGTAAATATATAATGAATAATTTGCTTTCCATGGAATTCAGAGGAAGACATCAAGGGATGTTAGATTGTATTATATTTAAGATCCATTACCTTAAAAATTAAAAGCAAAATGAACACATTTTTGATTTTTAAATGGCACAACCATTTGATATTAGTATTTTAAGTATTCTGAAAATTTTTTCTGAAAAAAAATAACTGTACATCCAAAAACATTACTCCCCAGGAAGTTGCCCAAAGGCAAAACATGAAATAAAACAGAGGAATGAAAACATACATTATTAAAAGGCAAACGGTGCCAAGGGAAGACTGGCAGCTAGAGGAATTCAAGGCCCTTGACATAGCTGAGACGTTGACAGTGTATTTATAACAATGGGTGTGGGGTATCAAGGAAAAAATTTTTATAGAAACCTATAGTTCTTTTGTTTGAATTGTCTGGTAGTCAACATTTAAGTAAAGATAGTTTGGCTTTCCCCTTAAAATAAGTATTTTTTTAAAGATTTTATTTATTTGAGAGAGAGAGCACGGACAAGCAGGGTAAGGGGCAGAGGGAGAGTGCTGAATGTGCAGCTGATCCCAGGACTGAGCCGAAGTCAGACGCTTAACTGATGGAGCCACCCGAATGCCCCTAAAATAAGAAGTGATATAGTAAGAACATTCTTGAGATGACTCTATGTGGAAATCTAACTTTGGCATCTTTTTCTGTAACGTTTTTCTCTAAATATGAATAGTGAGCATTTTGCCATTAGCAACTCACCAAAATTATCTGCATAGACAGGTTTGGGATCATCATAAAGTATCTGGGATCTAATTTTGATATCAAAGATAATGAATTTAACTTTTTAAGGATATACTTAAAATTTAATCTTTTCTAGAAGTTAATTACTTTTTAAGGAAACTCAAGCCCAGCAGAGGACTAGCCAGGATTTCCATGTTTTAGACAACTTCCTTTATAGCTTTACATTTGTGATTTGCTTTGTAAAGCTTCCTAAATTTGAAAACACTCATTCATTTTCTGGTTCTACATTTTCTTTCTTTTTGCATAAATATGGTATATTAATAAGTAATTTGCATCAATATTAAATATTTTAGATATCAGAATTAAGCTATTTTGAAATTTGTCTGAAAATTTAAGTAAGCCCAAGGTGCTTAAAAATTAAACAAAGACGGACACCTGGGTGGTGCAGTCTATTAAGCCTATGACTCTGCTCAGGTCATGATCTCAGAGTCCTGAGATCAAGCCCCGTATCTGGGCTCCATGCTTAGAGTGGTATCTGCTTAAAACTGTCTATCCCTCTGCCCCTCTCTACCTGCATACTCTCTCTCTTTCTCTAAAAATAAATAAATAAATCTTTTAGAAAAATAATAAATAAATAAAAATTAAACAAGGAGATAAAGGTTTATAGCATTTATAATTTATACATTTGTTACAACTTAAAGACTTCTTTTGAAAGAATATAAACATAACTAAAGTGTATCATTTGTCATAATAAAAGTATAACCTATTTTGTATTGATTATATGTCCCTACACTGAAAATTTTCAAGAACTTCAAAAAGCCAGAATTTACTAATAAGTATGTACTTCGCATTTGAAAGAATATTTCACTTTTTAAGACAAACACTTAACGAGTCTGTGAAGTATAAAATTATAATCTAATGGCAAGAAAAACTAATTGTCATAAGCTCTTAAACACAAAAAGAGCATGCTTTGCTTTATATTGATATTATCTATAATTCCCTTTCATATATAATTAAATTAATGATCTTTTCTAAAATGATTGAATTCAACTAATGGTTAATTCATTTCTAAATCAATTTATGTCATCTCAGACTAATTAATTAAGGTGATTTTTTTTCTAATTTTATCACATGTTGGTCTCTCATATATATCAAATTATAGGATGTATTCTGATATTTTTCTCTTAATTTTATGTTCTCAGATTCTTCAGTGTTTTAGTGTAGTTATAACTTATTCAATTTTACTGCTGTATAGTATATTACTTTGTGAATATACACATTTTAATCTATTTTACTATCAATCGATATTTGCTTTGCTCCTAATTTATTTAAGATTTTTCTTAAATTTAAGATTTTAGACATCTTAAATTTAAGGTTTTAGACATCTTAATATGGATGCTTATTTTATTAGTCTCTACCTTTCTCCATTACTAATATAAGCATATAAGGCAGTAACTTTAAATGCTACTTCACCAGCATCCCACAAGCTTTTATATGTAGTATTTTCATCCTCATTCAGTTGCAAGTATATCTTAATTCCATTGTAATAAATTCTTTAGTATTTTACATGGAAGTTTTAGAACTTATTTTTAAATTTCCAAACCTGTGGGAATTATAAAGATCATCCTCTTTTTTTCCCGCTTTTAAAGAAAAAAATTTTTTATTATGTTATGTTAATCACCATACATTACATCATTAGTTTTTGATGCAGTGTTCCATGATTCATTGTTTGCGTATAACACCCAGTGCTCCATGCAGAACATGCCCTCTTTAATACCCATCACC